>NW_027210548.1:0-64925 GCF_027789765.1 Dendropsophus ebraccatus
TGAAGGATTTAGAGAATCGGCGGAGTGAACCGAGGAGTATCTGGGGTTAAACCCTAATTGCAGAAATGCGACATTTTAATGGAACGTTGTTCGTGATTTATTAATTGCAAATTCACGAGAGAAATGAAGTCATGCCACTTGTTCTGGGTATCAGATACAAAACACCTTAATAACTGTTCTAATGACTGGTTGACCCTCTTTGTCTGCCCATTAGTCTGGGGATGGAACGCAGAAGAGAAGGACAATGAGATACCTAGTTTACCACAACAACTCTCCAGAAACCAGCAACCACTGGACACCTCTATCGAGACAATGTCCTCCGGAACCCCATGCAATCGTAGGATATGGTTAATGACAAAGTAGCTAGTAGGCGAGCATATTGGGGAGTTTGCGCAGCGGAATAAGGTGGCACATTTTAGAAAAGCGATCCACCCACCACCCAAAGACCGTCTTCCCCTTAGATACAGGTAAATCAGTAATAAATCCATAGACAAGTGCGTCCAAGGTCTCGTAGGGGCCGGCAGGGGATGAAGAAGTCCCTCCGGTGGCCTACGAGGAACCTTGGACCGAGCACAGATTTCCGCAGGCCTCAACAAATGCCTTGACATCTCGGGCCCAGGATGGCCACCAGAAGTGGCGAGAGAGCAAATATTTAGTGCCCGCGATACCCGGATGACCAGCCAAAACAGAGCTATGAGTTTCTTCCAACACACGGAGGCGAAGGTTCGGCGGCACAAACAGGAGACACTCGGGAGTGTTAGGTGGGCCCACATCTTGGGACTCTGCAATAAGGGTCACCAGATCTGGTTGTAACACTGACACCACCACACCGGGTTTTAAGATCGTATCGACCTGACTCTCGGGGATATCTTCCAGGCTAAAGCTGCGGGAGGAGAGAGGCAGCAGCCCTAACATTACGAGAACCAGGTCGGTAAGTGATCTCAAAGTAAAATCTAGTAAAAAATAGAGCCCATCTGGCCTGACGTGGAGAGAGACGCTTAGCTGTATCGAGGTAGACCAAGTTTTTGTGGTCCGTCAGTACAGTAACCTTATGTTTAGCGCCTTCTAAAAAATGCCACTCATCAAAGGCCATCTTGATGGCCAACAGCTCTCTATTGCCAATATCATAGTTGCGCTCAGCTGGAGAAAATTTTCTCGAGAAGAACGCAACAGGTCGGAGATTGGTCAGGGTACTTGACCTTGAGACAATACCGCTCCAACCCCCACCTCGGATGCGTCCACCTCTACCAACAAATGGACACTCAAAATCTGGGTGAACCAGTACTGGAGCTCTTAAAAAAACACCGTCTAAGAGTATCAAATGCCCTCATGGCTTCGGGAGACCAATGTACCAGATCCGCCCCCTTTCTAGTCAGGTCAGTGAGGGGTTTAGCAATGAGGGAGAACCCTTAATGAATTTTCTGTAGTAGTTGGCAAAGCCCAGGAACCTTTGAAGGGCTTTGAGATTGTTAGGTCCTTTCCCATTTTTCGATGGCCGCTACTTTAATAGGATCCATACTAAAGGAGTTGGGGGTAATGTTGTAACCTAAAAAGGAAATCTCTTGGATACCAAAATGACACTTCGATAATTTGGCGCATAGACTGTGTGTGTCTCAACAGCTCCATCACTGTACGTACGTGTTTAACATGCAATCCCAATCAGGAGAAAGATTAAAATATCATCCAGATATCGACCAAAAAACGTCTCTAGATATTCACGAAAAAACATCATTTACAAACATCTGGAATACTGCGGGAGCATTACACAACCCAAGGGCATGACCAGGTACTCAAAGTGGCCCTCTGGGTATTAAATGCGGTTTTCCATTCGTCTCCTTCCTTGATACGAATTAAATATATGCTCCCCGGAGGTCAATTTTGAAAAACCACTTAGCTCCACTTATCTGATTAAAAAGATCTGGTATCAATGGCAAGGGATGCTGATCTTTTACAGTAATTTTGTTTAGTTCCCTGTAGTCAATACAGGGCCGGAGACCCCCATCCTTTTTACCAACAAAAAAGAAGCCGGCCCCCATAGGGGAAGAGGAGGGACGTATGTGACCTTTACGTAAACTGTCCTTGATGTATTCCCGCATGGCCTCTCTCTCAGGACAGGACAGGTTAAAGATTCGCCCTCGAGGGTATTTAACACCGGGAACTAAATCAATGGAACAGTCATACGGTCGGTGAGGCGGGAGCCCCTCCACAGCCCTTTCGTCCAAGACATCAGCAAAATCACATAAAAATTCCGGAATCTCCTCCTTACCTGGAGAACATTCCGCCAAAGAAACAGTAATACAGTGAGACCCACATGCTGGGCCCCATCGTACAAGTTCTCTACTGGACCAATCAAACACAGGGTTGTGTGTCTTCAACCAAGGCAATCCCAATATCACATCAGATGACAAATTGTGCATGAGAAGGAAAATCAAGTTTCTCAACATGAATCGAGCCCACCTTGACCTCTAGACAAGGTGTGACATAACGTACTTCACCTTGCACAAAAGGCGCAGAATCAGCTCCTGTGACGTTTACAGGACGCTGAAGCAGGATGGGACATACCTCTAGACTGGAAAAGAACGTGGAGTTAATAAATTAGCAGAGGATCCAGAATCAATCTGGGCATATCCATTTATAGTTTTATTTCCCACGGACAGGCAGATAGGTAATAACAATTTATTTTTAAAGGGTACCTGTGAGCCTGAGAGATCCCCTTGATAATCTCTCAGGCGCTGGAGTTTTCCGGCAAGGATCTTGGTCTAGAAGGGCATTGTCGAAGCTGGTGACCGGTCTTTCCACAGTAGAAACATCAGTGACGTCTACCTGCATAGGTTCTACGGGTGATGGAAAACCGGGATGGGAAGGTGGGGAGCCCGAGGTCCTGGAATGATCAGGGGTACTCTTTTCCTTCTGTCGGTCCCTCAGTCTGCGGTCAACCCGGATGGCCAAGGTCATACTATCCTCCAGTGACTCAGGAGTGGGGTACGCAACTAACATATCTTTCAGGCGGTCGCAAAGACCTACACGAAACTGGTACCGGAGCACAGAGTCGTTCCATGTGGAGAGACCGCTCCATTGTCTGAACTCAGAGCAGTACTCTTCCACTGGACGACGGCCCTGTCTCAAGCTTGTTAACTGACGTTCTGCGTTAGAGGCACTGTCAGGATCGTCATATAATAACCCCAGCGCAGCGAAAAAATTATCAGTAGTCAGGAACTCAGGCGAGTGAGAAGGTAGGGAAAATGCCCACTCCTGAGGAGGACCCTGGAGAAGGGACATAACAATGCCCACCCGCTGGGTCTCATCTCCTGAGGATCGGGGGCGCAATCTAAAAAACAATTTGCACCCCTCCCTAAAGGCACGGAACTTCTTCCTGTCTCCAGAAAATTTGTCCGGGAGTTGAACAGGTGGTTTCCGGGGGTACTGGGGAGGTCACAGGTAAGCTGTCGGGGTGCCGTCTCCTGGTCTTGGACCCTAACCGCCAGCTCCTGGACCATAGTATTAAGCCTCTGCATCTGCTCCACAATATTAGTCATGGCGGTCCTGTTATCCATAGGCAAGTGGCAGTATTGGGCTGGCTATTCTGTCAGGAATCGGGTGATACAGACACGACAAGACAGTGGGCCCTAGGGTCTGAACCCACCCACTGTCACCTGCCTGCCTTGCCTCAATCGACCCTAGGCGGTCGCGGACAACCAAGAAGACGTTCCCTACGCTGCGTAAGTGAACACACAAAACAATACGGACAGACAGACACAATAGAGAGTAATGGAACAATCCGGGTCAAACCACACGAGCAACAAAGTACAGAATCAGATATACAAGGAATAGTCGAAAGTCAGGCGGAGGTCAAAACACGAGTAAGTCAAGCAAAAGGAATTAGGACAGGGATTCACAGGAATAGGACTGGGGGAGCTGGGACTAGAACTAATCTAATAGCCAGCGAAGTTCTGCTGGTTAGGGCTGAACTAAATACTAGTGGCAGGAGGCCTGGGCCAGAGCTGATTGGCCCGGCCTCCTGATGAAACTAGCACAGCAGCTGCAGCACTACAGGCAGAGCGGCTGGCTCAGCCACTCACCCTGAGCGCAATGCAGCTCAGCTGTGTGTCGGCCGGCCGGCAGCCAGTCATGTGACCCCACGGCGTCCCTGGTTGCTAGGGACGCCGTCGGGTCTCCGTGACGTCACTCGGCTCCGGCCGGCGGAGGCGGAGCGACGGCGCTGCGCTCCAGCCGGGACAGACGTCGCTGGAGCGCAGTCAGGTAAGTTGCTGACACGCTGCTTACAGTCTGGCCCCCAAGGGGTTAAGGGAGGATGTATTGCATCCCCCTTAACCCCTTGGGGGCCAGACTGATGTCAGACTGCACCCATCCAGCAAGGAAGGGGTTAAGTGACCCCCCCTTCCTTGCTGGGAGGGGTGCAGTGCTGGGGAGGGGTGGGGAGAGCTGTATACTCACCCCGATGTGTCCTCTTCGCTGGTCCGCAGCACAATGAAGTGACTGTGCTGCGGACCCGCTAATTATACGTGCGGTCAGCCGATCAGCCAATCAGCTGAGCGCACATATAATTCTAAATGTTTCTTCTAATAATGCTTTTGTGATAACATAATTAGAAGAAACATTTGATGTTTAATTAAAGTAAAGTGATGATTAGTACAGAATGCTCTATTGCCGGCAATATGAATTAACGGCTTACTGGAGCTTCCTGTACTAATTATTATTTAATTAATAAAACACATTTTCTTTGTAATAAAATCAGTTTCGTGTTCAATAATTTAATTTACAACGAATCCATTATGTGTGCAATTAATATACTGTCAAAAATAAATATATATATATAAATATACATTTATTTATTTATATATATATTTATTTTAACAGTATATTTTAATTGCAAAATGATGGATTTGTTTTAAATTTAATTATTGAACAATGAAAGGGACTTTATTACAACGAAAATGTGTTTTATTAATTAAATATATTAAACCATGAGAGGCATCGGCATACTGCAGAGGATCGCAAATCCCGGTAATAGCGATTCCTGTAAACTGTTTCCTGCTTTCCCAGATGCATCCAGAGGTGTTTGCATCACTTTCTAAGATTTTATTTGTTATTTTTAGTTGAACCAGATTTCCAAGTAAATGACCGTATGTTTTCAGCCGCATTGTCTATTTTTTTCCCACGGACCGTAGTTTCAGCCGCACATTTCCCACCGCATAAAGATACAGCCGCCACACAAACATAATGTGAAAATAGCCTTGCACATAAAATCCAAATAACACGCATGATCCTAGGTGTGGACAAAAGGATATAAATGTAAAATATATAAACTACAAAAATGCTCTAAAGCTACAGACTTCACTGAGTCCATTAGGGCTCAATGTTTCCAATCTGGAAATCCAAAACGTCTCACAGCGGAGTAATAGTTTTCGATTCCCCTCCTTGTTGGCACAGACTTCTACCTGCTCCACAACTTGCCACCTTAAGTCACAGACATTATGGCGAAATTCATAAAAATGCCTGGCTACAGTTGTCTCCCCGAACTGTCGCAGCGGTCTCTGTCTCCTGTTTAAATTTGCGGATAGCGGCTTTGGGCTCTTCAGACGCAGCTTGATAGACCCGGCTGGTCTGACCCACATAGCCGTATCCGCAAGGGCAACTTAAGGAAATAAACCAGATTTTTGGTCGTACACGTGAAGAACCCTTTCACTGGGTACTTAGTACCTTTACTAGGATGACAGAGTTACCCTTTATGATCGCACTTGATCGCTGGCAAGACATGCACCCGAAGGTGCCTTTCCTAGCTAAAAAAGTCTGCCTACTCATTAGGGAACAATTGAACAAGGATTGCAAACTAAGTTTGTCGTCCCTCGCTTGCCCATGTCGTCCACGTGGGTGCGCTATGTTGATGACGTGTGCTTGCTATGGACGTCAGACGAGACATCTTTGCTAACATTTGTGGAAATGTTAAATAGTTGTCATAATTCCATTCAGTTTACTCTAGAGTATGACAGAGTAGTCTAGAGTAAGTGCATTCATTTTCTTGACGTGTAGCTTCGCAAAGGCGATAATATGTTAGAAACCACATTATTTTCCAAGCCCACAGATAGAAATAATTTGTTGCACCGAGAAAGCCAGCATGCCCCTCATGTCTTTAAAAGCTTGCCCAAATCTTAGTTTATGTGTGCAAAGAAAATTGCTAGTAGCGAGACCGAGTATCATAAAAATGCAGAAAAAAATTTATCTAAATTTATAGAAAGAGGGTATAACAAAATAGAGGTTTATCAGACCAGAGAGAGAAGTCGGCAAGTTGGATAGGAGAGAGGTGAGAAAGAAAGGATTAAAGTGGACAAAGCACGGGACAGACTGCTGTTCAGTAGTACATATGACAGACATTCTCAGATCGTAAAAAGATGTATTTTGAAGCATTGGAAGTTGCAATATATTTAGAGACAGACCATTGTTTTTGTTATAAAAAGAAATAAATCAATTGGTAACAAGTTGGTGAGAGGTGACATAGCTAAGAAATTGAGCCTAATGGACTCAATGAAGTCTGTGGCTTTAGAGCATTTTGTAGTTTATATATTTTACATTTATATCCTTTTGTCCACACCTAGGATCATGCATGTTATTTGGATTTTATGTGCAATACTGTTATATGTGATAATGCTAAGTGCATGCTATGATAGGGTTAATTGCAGGATACTTATAGCATTGTCCAGCCCTCTGCATCCCCGCGCATGAGGAAGGAGGAGTTTATGTCCTCCGAAACGTCCGCGGTGAGGACGTACCTGGGCGTCCGTGTCTGTTGAATGCATCAGCTGTGAGCTTCAGCATGTTACATATAAATGAAAAATAAAGAAATATATGTCATGAAGACAGTTGTGAGTATTTTGTGCTCTGGATTCTCCGAGCATGAAGGTTCCTTTCGGACCGCGTGAACTACTAATTGGTGAGTTTAACCATTTATTTTCTCCATACTTGGTGTATTACATATTGACGTATACGGGACCTGTGGAGTCCAGTTGTGTGGAGGTAGGAATAAGCGCTTTTCAGTGCGGGACTATACTGTGTTGGTGAAAAGCTTTATTTATTCCATCACAAAAAAAAAAAAAAAAAACATAAAATCAAGACCTAAAAGGTGGGAGATCCCACTACTGAGACAGAGGTAACTAGGGGTCAATTAAAGTGCATGTGCAAATATGTACATGCACTTTAATTGACCCCTTAGTTACCTCTGTTCCAGTAGTGGGGTCTCCCACTTTCTAGAGCTTGGAACCAAGAAAGAAAGGAGGTTGTTGTCTGAGAGCTCAGTGGTAGAGTTAGTGAAGTGGGTAAATGGGCATAATCTGGAGAAGACCAAGTCTAGGGTAGTCCCAACTTTGTTAGAATGCTAAGAGAGGCAAAGAGAGGAGGTTAGAGAAAGAAGCTGAGTGGCTGATGGGGAGATTGGGTTGGTTAATGGGGATGTTAAAATCACCTATGTTTAGAAGGGAAATATCAGAAGGGAAGCCAGGTAGTGGACTCTGGGTCCACTAAATTCATAATTTTTCCGTCTGAAAAAATTATAAGGAAACCTATGCCAGAAGTAGGGGTACGTTTCCATCCGTGCACACCGAATTTCTGTAGAGGCAGTGCGCATCTACATAAATCAGCATACCGTTGTTGCTGCAGGGACATCTTTAGGGCCGGCGTAAAAAAACTCCGGACTCAATAAGTGTCCCCCTAAGTGTTGTTCTGTGCTTTGATTGACTAAGCAACATTGGGCCGATTCGGCCGATTATCGTTTAATAGAGATAACGATTAGCTGATGAAACGATCATCAACTGATCGTTGGTTTAGATTTGCTCCGCAGATTCCCGATCCCGGTGGCAGCAACGTTCAAGTGTCCTGTCAGCTCAGTCCTAGACGCTCCTGCTGGGACTGGAAAGCTGCGGAGCACAGGAGAAAAGATCGGCAAAGCTAACAATGTCCATGCAGCCCGTGGTGCCCGATTATCGGGCCGTTAATAGGTCCAGTAAATAAGCACTGATCTAGCTGTACTCAGCCCGTTGTAATAGGAATCTAAGGGAGGACAACGTGTGTACTACTGCCAAAAAATGTCCCCACAAACAAAAAAACTATCTCATGAAACCACAGGTACAGTTTAAGTGATTAATGAATAGTTTTTTTTTAATGTATTTATCAGATAAGTTAAGGAGAAAGTTTAAATAACAAATTGAGTTTTCCATTCTTCTACACCACACGCACATGGGCCGAACACTGTGAACAAAGCTATAGTAAAGTTACTGAAGTACTTCGGCTGGACGTGGATTGGAATAGTGACTGTTAATGTAGATGATCTCCTGAAGGCCACTGAAAATCTCAAGGAAGAAGTTTATAAAAATGGGATTTGTGTGGAATACTCCTATATCATCCCTGAAAATGTTTTTGAACTCATAGAAAATCCTTTAAAGTTGACAACTTCAAGAGTTCTTATTCTTAATATTCCAATGCAGTGGAGTGCTGTTGCATTACAAATGGTTTTAAGGAACCCCCAAAATTTAATTTTTACAAAAGACATACTGTCTGGTCGCCACCTCTTTGAAGGCAGATATTCATTTATGTTGGATGAAGTTTTATTCTTTGTTCCTCGGAGAGGCAACATTATTGGTTTAAAGGAAGTGCTACAAGGAGCCAACCCTGTGCTTTACCCCAAGAACAAGATCCTAGAAAATGTATGGCTTTCATATTTTAACTGTGTTCCACCGGATAAGTATTACAGTGAAATCTACTGGTGCGGGAAAAACTTCACACTGGCTAACCTTCCTAACACGATGCATGATGTTGAAACCTTCGGACCACGTACAGTGTTTACCTTGCAGTTTACGCTGTTGCTCACTCCCTGCACAATATGTACATGGCAGATTATAAAAGGGGAAAAACCCTGGATCATTTATTAAAAGGATTCAACCAAAACAGGTGAATAAAGCAAATGCTATATAGGACTCCCGCAACAACATAGGACAAAGAGTCAAAGCATCAAGATTTTATTCATGTGCAAGGTCAAAAGTCTCAAGTCACCTTTTATTTCAGAAACAAAAAGGGAAAATTTTATATCTGAGTACCCCAGCAAGGGTATATTCTAGGCTTTGTCCAGAACATGGACGCTTGAAAGCTGAAAGCTGAAGCTTGAAAGATCTTGAAAGCTGCCATATTGGATTAAGGGCAATTTTTCCAATATGAAGTTGGTCATGTAGTCATCTCTAAGGAGACCATAATTATCAACACAGAAAATTGCAGCAACAACAGAGAAGGTCCCATGTGATGCACAGCTACTGTATATGATGTGTTTAATGTGTTACCTATGGTACTAAACATGGATCAGTTACTTGTAATAAATACTGATGAGTGAGTACTAAAATGCTCGGGTGCTCGTTACTTGAGATGAATATCTCCTGATACTTGAGTGCTCGTTTCGAGTAACGAACCCTATTGAAGTCAATGGGAGAATCGAGCATTTTTGCAGGAGACTCAAGTTCGGTAGAGAGAAGGTCGTGTGAAAACCTGTCAACCTCAGAAATTGATGGAATTACATAGGAAATAGACAGGAAACGGCAGGGGCAGCCTCTGAGGCTGCCTAATGGCACCATTATGCCTAATTCTGTGCAACAGCCTGGTTAAAACAGAGATAGGCATATGGACCACCCAAAATTTAGCCTGACACAGCATGGCGGTGAGGACAGAGTGACCAAGGTAGAAGCGGTAGCCAGTGAGCCTCCCAAAAATTAGACCAAACACTGCATGGCATTGAGCACACAGAGAACCATTCGAAGTGAGTGTGGAAGCAAGTGAGACTCCCAAAAATTAGGCCAGACACAGCATGGCATTGAGCACACAGAGAACCATTAAAAGTGAGTGTGGAAGCAAGTTAGCCTCCCAAAAATTAAACCAGACACAGCATGGCTTTGAGAACACAGAGAACCATTAAAAGTGAGGAAGCAAGTGAGCCCACCCAAAAATTGGAGTTAGTCCAGGGGCTGGGATTTTTAATGGACACGAACCCACGTTCTAACAGCTAACTGGCTAGGCCAGCTGTCAGTCACCATCAAGGGTACACCTGATGCCTCTCGACCGGGGGTGGTGAGGCCACGGCCACGGTTAGACAAAAAAAAAACACTGCTGGTTGGCGGGGGCGCGATCGGCGGGCCCCTGGCAACCAGTCCCACTCCTCCACATACGTAGTGTGACGTCAGAGCATGGCAGTTAGGACACAGAGACCCATTAGAAGTGACTGATGAAGCAATTGAGTCTTCCAATAATTAGGAGAGACACAGCAAGACGGAAGAAGACTTGGGTGTTGGCTGATAATTGAAGGAGGAGGAGGAGGAGAGGAGATACCAAGAATCTTCATGTTGAGCTGCTTTCCCCGGGTGTACAGTTGAATTCAGGTGAAATCCAGGCTTTGTTCACTTTTATAAACGTCAGCCTGTCAGCGCTGTCAGCGCTGTTAGTTGACAGGTGGGTGCGCTTATCAGTGATGATGGCACCAGCTGCACTGAAGACTCGCTCTGACAACACGCTAGCGGCAGGGCAGCACAGCACCTCCAAGGCATAAAGCACCAGTTCGGGCCACATATCCAGCTTTGCAACCCAGTAGTTGTATGTAGTAGAGTGATCGGAAAGGAGGTTGGTATGGTCAGCAAGGAAAGGTACTCCCTCACCATCTTCCTGAAGGCTTCCCCCCTACTCTGTCTAGACTGGGGACGGATGACATAGTCTTTCTGGGGTGCCATGAAACTGTCAAAGGCCTTGGAGAGTGTTCCCCTGCCCCTTGACAAGCTGCCTGCTCCACCCCTCCTCTCCCCCGCTCTTTGGCCCACAGAACTACATCCTCTGGTGCTAGTGGTTTGCCATGTGTGTCAGCCAACGGGTCCCAACGTGCAAGAACCTATTCCTCTCTTCAGGCCATACACACTCAACAACTAAGGATTGAGCATGGGTACCCTCCTCAGTGGCGGCAGCAGTCTGGTCCTCTTCCTGCTCCTCTTCATCCTCCTCATCCTTTACTCCGGGGTGTGAAACTGACGTCAGGGTGGTCTGGCTATCTAGTGGCGGATGTTCTTCACCTGTCTCCTGAGACGAAGGCAAGGTCTCAGACTTCAGGCTGAGCAGGGAGATGTGAAGCAGACACAGCAGCAGGATGGTGAGGCCGATGATGGCGGCATCGCCGCTGATCATCTGTGTTGACTCCTCAAAGGGGCCCAGTACCTGACAGATAGCAAACATCCACGTCCACTCCTCATTGTAGATTTGAGGTAGCTGACTGGCCTGACTACCACTTCTCACAGAAGCCGACATCTGGCATTCCACAATGGCTCTGCATTGTTGGTAAACCCTGGCTACCATCTGGAAGGTGGAATTCCACCTCATGGGCACGTCGCACAGCAGTCTGTGAGCCGGCAGTTGCAAGTGCCTTTGCACTCCCCTAAGGGTGTCAGCATCCGTGGTTGACTTGCGGCATCCTGGCATGGCACACATTGCACACTACAGTCCGTTGGTCATCTGCACTTTCTTTAAAAAAACCTCCAGACTTGGGAACATCTAGGCCTGGCCATGGGAGTTTGGCTCAGTGAAACAGTTGCTGATCTACTAGCTCTGCCCCTGCTTCTCCCTCTGCCCACCCCTCTTCCTCTTCCAACTGGTCATGTGGGTGAATTTGCCTCCCCCTCACAAGCACTGTCTTCACTAAACTTATCCACCCAGCTCGGGTCAGTCACCTCATCCTCATCCACCAGCTCTTCCTCCAATTCCTCACTCTCCTCCCCACTTTGAGTTACATCCATGACAACAACCTCACTGTCTTACAACCGGGTCTCATTGTCATCATCAGACACCTCTTCCAACCCCGCTTGCAAGTCCCCACTCTCATCACCCACTGACTGCGAAAGCTGCATAGTTTGGGTACTGGGACAGATCGACTGCTCTGGTTGCTCTGACTCAGGGAGGGTCCAGAAAGAGTTCCTGGGAGCATAATGGTGGATCTGAATCCCTTCTTTCCCTGGAGGGGCCAGACTGTGGGGAAGGAGGCTGAGCTAATGGAGCAAGGTTACACTCCCTTGGTAGCGTGGTGAACTGCGTGAAAGCTGGGGTGAAAGACTGGGCACATTATCCGCTATCCACGTAATCACCTGTTCACACTGCTGCGGTTTCCATATTGGTCTACCATGAGACCCCGTGAGTTGGGCAAAGAAGCTAGGAAGTGCATGCTTGAGAAAGGGGGCGTTGCCCTTGAAACGTTGCCGATCAGAGCGCAGGTGGCGCACCTGTGTACTGCTCCTCCGAATGAACACATGGAGTACTTCCCGGAATGCTGAGATCCAGCCGATGCCGGACGTGACCCGCTAAAGCCTCTGCCTCAATGCACTGGGTGATGAATTACTTTGCTTTTTGGAAATGTTGGTGAAATGCCATGTAAAGCTTTGAAAATATACTAAAAAGTACAAAAAGGCTTATGTAGTGTGTCTCCTTGATTATCCTTGATTGAGATACAGGCGTGGAGCAGCCTATGGTTTGACACACCGTACCCCAGTAGCATTCACTGAAAGAAGTCTACAATACTATTATATAGGTACTACAAATCCCAGCAATACAATGTAGTACAGCAGCACCACTAGCCACAAAATCAAAAAAGAGTACACTGAGCACTTCTTAGTGGTGTGTATGCACCTAATGTCCCCTTTCTGCCAGCAGCCAATCACCACAGTGTGCTGCTGAAATCGTGGCTGCACTGCAAGTCCCAGCCAGCAGTCTGTAGTAATACAATTTATAAACTATTTGAAGCCCTTGCAGGGGCTGTTTGTTTGTTTCGCTAGTATTCCCTGCCTACTGGAACGCTAATTCCCTCCCTAACACTCTCCCTGACCAGCAGCAGCTCTGTCCCTAATCTCTTCCAGCATACGTCTGAAGCGAGCACTGGCGGCCGCAATTTTTATATGGCAGTGTCATCTGATCTGGCCAACCAATCGCTGTATGGGTCCCACGTGATCGCAGGATGTACCAAAGAGTCTCATGCATGTTTATTGGCTGAGAAATAGCGCCCAAACGTAAACGGATGATGAGATTTTCTCCGAGTAAGGCGTACCATCGAGTACCTTAATACTTGAACGAGTACCAAGCTCGGACGAGCATGCTCGCTCATCACTAATAGTAAATAAAAAAAAGTGTTTAAATTTCTGTGTTGATTACTTAAGTGCTGCTGGAGGGGAGTAGGTAGGGAGGGAGGACTGTGAGGGAAAGCAATGCATTCTGGGACATGTAGGACAGAGCAATTGATAAAACATGAAGTACAACCACAAAATACAGAACTAAGACCCCCAAACTAATGGATTTTGGTAGTTTTAGAAAAGGAGCAGGCAGGTAAGCTATGCTATATGCTTCTGCAGCATGATTTTTTTTTTTTTTACCTGATGTTGGAGTACCTTAATGATTTATTTAATTTGTTTCAGCTAAACAAATTCTTAAGAAATCTACATTTCCAACACCTTCTGGGATGATATTATTTTTTATGACATGGGAGTATCCGATACCAAATTAGAATTATTACATGTTGTCGTTTTTTCAAACAAAACCTACATGAAAGAGCCTGTGGGAGAATACATCCCTAATGCCAATGGAAGTGACAGATTTGTCGTAAAAAAGGACTATGTCAAGTGGGAAGAAAAGAACAGAAAGGTATATGTATATTATTTGCTTGAAAATCTTGGATGACTGTTTTACAAATACTGTACATTTAGAGTAGAATAGTCCTACCTCTTATGCTCTCCAGTCCTCCATTTACTCCTCTCTGGCCATTTTGAAAGATACCCTGCTTTATGAAATGTTTCATGAAAAAATGATTTTATATAGTATGAACAGCAAAAAAAAAAAAAAAACACACACACACAAAACATATGTAATAATGCTGTTGAGAAAGGCCGTCAGGTACGTGCAGCGTGTCTATTATTTTCATGAAATAAACATAATTGCATCAAGACGTGAGTGCCGAGAATTTTCTATAATCTTGATACTGTTGCATCTGCGAGCACCACGGCACGAGGATTAAGAGTGGAGTGTCGGTTTACTGACTGATTTTTCTGTAATAATTTAGACTAATGATACCATTGTCAGGACTAGGGAACTGGAGGACATTAGACAGGTGATGCCCTATCACTGATGTCAACCCCGCTGTCCCTGCCTT
This sequence comes from Dendropsophus ebraccatus, assembly GCF_027789765.1. Lineage (NCBI taxonomy): Eukaryota > Metazoa > Chordata > Amphibia > Anura > Hylidae > Dendropsophus > Dendropsophus ebraccatus. The sequence continues at coordinate 14,216 of NW_027210548.1, forward strand.
AATAACTAAACTGTGCTAAATGGCAGCGGATAACTGGTCGACAGTCCCTGGTGTGACACAAAACGTGGACAAGACAGAAAAAAAAGCTGTCAGTCAGGGCTAACTCCATCTTTAAACATATAAGTTTATTGGCCACAGGCGGTGAAGGTCCGGCCACGGCAACAACCACTGCGCCCTAGCAACCTGGCCAGGGACAACCGTTGGCATGTTCCTCGCCACTGTCCATATGCTCCGGCGTACATTTGGCGGAGTTCGATAGTACACTCTGGCTGTGCTGGGAGCTGAAGCAAGATGGTCGACCATAGTGTTTATAGGGTGCATAGAATGGCATAAACAATCTACACATCACTGCTTAACCAAGCAGGGAGTCTGGCCATTGTTTACTATAAAGGCAGGAGCAATGCAGCTATTAAAAAAACATTGGGGGAATTTATAAGACCTTGTAAAAGGGATCCAAAGCAGAACTTTTAACTTTTAAAACTCCTCTTTATATTGTTGATCATACGCTGAGCTAACCCAACATTATGCAGGGGGAAGAATAGCCCTATTATTTTTTGGAATTTATTTTTGCCTCTTCTTGTCCATATACAGTAAATAGGCACTAATCTTAAAGTGTAACTGTCATGTTTTTTTTTATTGCAGAAATCAGTAGTATAAGCGTTTTTAAGAACTCTGTAATAGGTTTTATCAGCCAAAAAAGCCTCCTTCTGTAGTCTCCCTGCCTCCCCCCTGACTTCTTATCTGTGCATTATCAGGCAAATCCGTCTTCATTACAGAGAAGCCAGTGAAGACGGGCTCTGCTCTCTCCATTGTAAGCCTATGAAGGGGGGAGGGGCCGAGGGAGATGAGGGAGCAGGAAGAGGTGACATGAAGGTCAGCTGTTTGTAGACTCTCTGGGCACCTAAAACGCTGGATTCAGGTTTCAGAAAGGTCAGTGCTTATCTATGAACTTACTGAGAGAAGATTGCCGGGTGTTGTGCTGTGCAGGACTGCTCCGTGCTCAGTGACTCCTAACAGCCCCTCCCCTCTCCATAGCCATATAATGGACACAGAAATCCTGCTTCTTCTGCAGTGAGGGTGGGGGCTGGGAGATTGCTTTTTTAGTCCAGAAGTTAACTCTTTTAGTACATAAAACCTATTACAGAGTTTCTTAAAATCGCTTGAACTGTTGATATTTAATGTTTTCAAAAAAATGACCCTGAAATGACGGTTACGCTTTAAGCATTATGGTGCCTCTGTACTGTACTATAGCTGTTGCTGTTTTTGACTTTAAGGTGCCCGTTCCATCGTTTTTCTATAGGCCAGTAAATTCAAGCCAAAATGCTGAATGCTAAAATGTTGCCCATAGACTCATGCCTTGCTCTGGTATCTCACAAACAGAGATGCCGCTTTTGTGATGGCTAAAGTAAAGTTGAATTGAATTAAAAAAATAAATGAAGTTGCATATGTGGTGTCCCACTAGGGGTGTTACTATTATCCACACCCTTCGTAAATGTCTGTACTTTTTGTAGTGCTATTGCAGCTGGAGTGTTACTAAAGATGACCACTAGATGTCGCTGTATTGTGTAACTGAAGTATGGAAGCTGCATGGCCGAAGTCTCAAAGGGTTATTGTGTTTATGTATGCCAGATTCTGTAGACCAGTAGGATCTTTCCTTTCTTCTTTCCTATCACCTCTCCCCTCTCCCTAGCACTCTTTCCACCCAACCACAGAGCACATAGCATTGATCAGTGTAATCTGCAATCATTACATAGAGCCTGCCTGTGCAGACTCTAGTATTGTTATACAGTGTTAGCCATAGAAGTCAGTAGAGTAGAGAAGAAATCAGGCGATACCTTTTGGAGGCTAACTGAGTATATTTGGTTGTAATCTAGTCTAGCTCCCTTCGTCAGATGTTTAGCGTAGTAGCCGGACCCCACATGCTTTGAAGTGAGCTCTGCTCCTGAGCTCACTTCAAACCACCACTGGACTCTATGACGTACGGGTACGGCATGGGTTCTTAAGTGACAGCATTCCATGACGTACCCATATGGCATGGGTCCTTAAGGGGTTAATAAAAAAAAATTTTATGCTAACTACACTGATCTCTCATAGAGATAAAAGCAGTACATATGTACTGCTTTGATAAATTACTGTAGGTCAATGAGGGATTACTATGGGCTTCTGTAGCTCATAGTGATTGCGTGCTTAGCTGGGACCTGTGTCATTACTGCGCTGACCGCCAGCCTGACCACTTCGCATTGCAGGGTGGCGATCCGTCCACTACACCACCAGGTGAGGATTTCTTTGAGCATTTAAATACAGCTTTTGGTTTTAATTTTTTGGTTTTCGTTAATTAGCCACGGTGTGACCCCTCTTTAAACCTCCCTACCCACCACAGGCTGTATTGGTATATGATGTGGCAGGAAGGGGGTTAATAATCAGCGAGCGAGTAGTAAAATATTCGAAAGCTTGAAATTCGATTTAAATTGACTGTGATGCTCGATAGGGATGAGCGAACTTTTTAAAAGTTCGGTTCGATTCGATCCCGGCGAACTTTGGAATCGAATCTAAAACCAACCTTGCTATAACGGCTGAATAATTGCAGCTACAATAATGGGAGTCTGATAGGGTATAGTTTCGTTTAGTTGCAGTTGCTATTACAATGCAAAAAGTGGAAAAAATCTAAGGGGAAAAATAGTGAAAAAAAATTAGCCAAGGTGTTAATGATTACACGGGAGGAGAGATGAGCAAATATCAATTGCCGGCAACAATACCGCACCCTGTAATAGTTAATATTTAATTAATAAAACAAAGTTTTGTTCTAAAAAAGCTATTTTCATTGTTTAATAGCATAATTAAAATGAAACAATGCTTTTTTCAATTAAATATACTGTTAATAAAAAAATATATATATAAATAAATATATATATATATATATATATATGTATGTATTTACAGTATATTTAATTGAAAAAGCATGTATTTGTTTTAATTATGCTATTGTACAACGAAAATATCTTTATTAGAACAAAACTTTGTATTATTAATTAAATATTAACTATTAGAGGGAGCTGTATTAATGTAGACAATTACTATGGTCGATAATACAGTTTAATGTAATACTTAAATAATACTTTAATTAAAACAGCAAATGTTTCTTCTAATTATGGATTTTTTTTATCACAATAGCAAAATTAGAAGAAACATTTAGATTTATATGTCTGCCCAGCTGATTGGCTGAGCGGACATATAAAAAGCCGGAGCCGACACATTCAGTGTGTCGGGGACCGGTGACGAGAGAAGACAGAAGAAAGAAAAGAGAAGACCTGGGAGAGTGAGTAGGAAAAAGGGGGGAAGCCTACGCATTTTTTTTTTTTTTTATAAATAATTAAAAAAAATATGCATTGGGTTCCTCCTATTTTCATAACGGGTTAAAAACCAAGCAACAGCAGCCTAGTAACACCAGGGTGTGAAGGGCCATTAGTTTTGGCCCTCCCCAGCCTTATATTACCAGCCTGCTGCCGCCCAGTCCAGGAGCGCCAATTTTGATGCTGCGGGACCACTGGCACCCGGCTCTTCCCAGTACCCCTGGTGGCATTGGGCACTGGGGTAATAATAGGGGCGTTAGTGTTAGCCATTTTATACCAGCTAACACTAAGCCCTGACTTAGTAATGGATTCCGCCTATTAGACGGCTTCCAAGTCTATATAGTAAAGAAATAAAGACAAGAAACAAGTGAAAAATATTTTTTTTCAAATAAAAACACCCCCACACCCCTTGTTGACCATTTTATAAAAAAAAAAAATCCAAACAACTGTCATCGACGTAGTCCACCGAATCCGACGTAATCCACAGAATACCGATATCTGAAAAACAAAAGGGAGAAACACACAAAAAAACACACAAACAGGAGCACAACACCCATCATTGTGAGCGGTGTACACTTTACAGTATGCAGCATCTTTACAGATCGCTACTTACAGTGTGACACCCAAGGGTTAAAGGAGGATGCATTGCACCCCCCTTAACCCTTTGGGTACCCTACTGAACAATATGGCGCCTAGGGTGTTAAGTAAGGGTCCCCACTTAACCCCTTGGGGCCAGACTGATGTCAGACTGCACCCATGCCAGCAAGGAAGGGGTTGTGACCCCCCCCCCCCCCTTCCTTGCTGGGATGGGTGCAGTGCAGGGGAGGGGGCAGAGCTTTCTACTTACACACCCAGGTCATGTCTCTTCACCGGTCCCTGGCACAGCTGGGCGAACATGTAAATCTAAATGTTTCTTCTAATTTTCCTATTGTGATAAAAAAAAATGCATAATTAGAAGAAACATTTGCTGTTTTAATTAAAGTAAAGTATTAATTAAGTATTACATTGAACTGTATTATCGGCAATAGTAATTGCCGGCATTAATACAGCTCCCTGTAATTGTTAATATTTAAATAATAAAGCACATTTTCATTCTAATAAAGCTATTTTCGTTGTACAATAGCATAATTAAAACAAATACATGCTTTTTTCAATGAAATATACTGTAAATATATATATATATATATATATATATATATACTCACTCACTCACTCACTTTATTAGGTACACCTGTCCAACTGCACGTTACCACTTAATTTCTAATCAGCCAATTACATGGCGGCAACTCAGTGCATTTAGGCATGTAGACATGGTCAAGACAATCTCCTGCAGTTCAAACCGAGCATCAGTATGGGGAAGAAAGGTGATTTGAGTGCCTTTGAACGTGGCATGGTTGTTGGTGCCAGAAGGGCTGGTCTGAGTATTTCAGACTGCTGATCTACTGGGATTTTCACGCACAACCATCTCTAGGGTTTACAGAGAATGGTCCGAAAAAGAAGAAGCATCCAGTGAGCGGCAGTTCTGTGGGCGGAAATGTCTTGTTGATGCCAGAGGTCAGAGGAGAATGGGCAGACTGGTTCGAGCTGATAGAAAGGCAACAGTGACTCAAATAGCCAACTGTTACAACCAAGGTAGGCAGAAGAGCATCTCTGAACGCACAGTACGTCGAACTTTGAGGCAGATGGGCTACAGCAGCAGAAGACCACCCGTTACTAGCATGGTGTACCTAATAAAGTGGCCGGTGAGTGTATATATATATATGTAATATATATATATATATATATATATATATATATATATATATTATTTTTTTTTATTAACAGTATATTTAATTGCAAAATCATTGATTTGTTTTAATTATGTTATTGAACAACGAAAATAGCTTTTTTAGAACCAAATTTTGTTTTATTAATTAAATATCAACTATTACAGGGAGCAGCATTATTGCCGGGAATCGCTAACCGCGGTAATGCCGTTCCCTGTAATATTGCTTTCCCAGATGCATTCCAGAGGTGTTTGCAACGATCTTCTAAAGTTGTCTTGGACTTGGTAACCTCAGATCACACATTTTGTTATTCACAAAAAAAAACAGGATACAAGGGATTATAGGAGTAATAATCCCTTGTATCCTGGTCTATTCTGTAATTTTATTTGTTATTGTTATTTTAACCAGATTCGTTACAAACTTTTTGCAAAGTTCGTAATGAATCTGGTTTGTTACGGTTCGGTTTGCTCATACCTAATGCTTGACTATTCGATCGAATATCAAACCCCAAGTCAATGGGAAAAAAATGCTTGTTTCTTACCTAAATTTTACCTAAACCTAAATTTGACCACTTGGGAGGTCGCCAAGTCAACAATGACTCCTGTTTTCATGAAATATAAACTATTGCAAAGAACGGTATTTAGCGGTATTTGTGATCCCGGCATTAATATTGCTCCCTGTTGAGTGACGGTTACAACAGGCTTTTATCCACAATTATAAGGTGGGTCCCAACAGACTTTTACAATTCTAATGAGGGTCACAACAGGCTCTTAGCCAAAATAATAATGTGAGTCACAAGAAACTTTTACCAACAATTTTTAAACAGGGTCACGACAGGTTCTTACCCACAATTCTAATGAGGGCCACAATAGGCTCTTACCCACAATTTTATTAAGGTCATAAAGGACTTTTAACCCCTTCAAGACCGAGCCCATTGATGTACAGTTGTCCGGGTCAAATTAATGCAATGTTCCTCCCCGTCTTTTAAAGGGGTAGTGCGGCGCTAAGAAATTATTCACAGAATAACACACATTACAAAGTTATAAAACTTTATAATGTATGTTATGTCTGTGAATCGCCCCCTTACCTGTGTCCCCCCACCCCCGCACGTGTACCCGGAAGTGTTGGTGCATTATACATTACCTGATCCGTGTCGCGCCCGTCCGCCATCTTGTGCCGCAGCTCTCCGATCTTCCCGAGTGCCAGCTGCCCTCTGCCGCGTCATCAGATGCTCAGCCGCGATTGGCTGAGCATAACTGTGCTCAGCCAATCACGGCTGAGCGGCTTATGACGCGGCAGTTTAACCCCAGGGTGAACAATGTGAAAACACATATAAAATTTCACCACACATATAATTTTTTTTCTGGTTTCACAGCATAATTTAGGCAAAAATTACATCTTTTTTTGCATTTGTTATAACTTTTATTGTTTACAAAATATATATAAAAAAGATATATATATATATATACCATATATATAAAGAATATATTTCTTTACAAAAGAACAAGCCACTAACCCAACCCCCCCCCCCTCCCCCGCCCCAGACCTGGCTTAGAACACATCTACTCAATCATAAGGCAACACTATCTACCTAAATACCCTCCAACATTTACCCTAATTTACAATGCTTCTAATCTGAAACTATTCCGAGAGGGGATTCCTCATGGATGTCCATCCACTCTTGCATCATCTTTTCAGTAACTTCCTACCCTCTATTCCCCTCCCTTTATCAATCTGACCTACCACAACATAGAACTATTCTATTCTTCCCTGCCGTAGCATGTCAATCATCCATCATCATACATATTAAACATAGACCAAAACAAAAAAAATAGAACTAAAATCCGCACACACACCCCTCTCGCTCTCTCCTGATGGTATACCATTAGTCTTATACCCTATCATTTCTTTCACTCTTTTTTTCATCTCGCGTTCTTTTAAGGAGTGTCTCAACCACATCAGTTCCATTCTTACAATATCAGTTAGCTCAGGCCGATGTGCACCCCTTCAGAGCGCCACATCTCCCCGACTCACCGACCATCTCTCTCAGTCCCCAGAGAGGTTAACCCTCAATATCACCGAGGATCCCTCTCTGCTTGGACCCCTCCGTGAGGATAGCCTCGCCAGTATGGCGATCCATCCCCACAAGGTCTATCCAGTTTAACCACTCAATCATTTTGTATGAGACACTCCATCTTGTTATTCTTAAAGAGGCTTTCCACCTTCTAATAAATTCGATGCTTTATAAGAAAGGAGAGAGGGGTGAGGGGGAAGAGAAAAAAAAAAAAAAACACAACTCACTAAGAATCATCACACCTTAAATTATATCAGTACCTCCATGCTGCAGCACCCGAAAACAATAGAGCACAGATCTCATGGATCAATGCAGTATATCTATACTGCATAGATCTCTATGAGAGAATAGAATTGTCATACTAGAAGTCTCCCAGGGACTCCCCTAATAAAAGTTAGAATCACCCCCCTTTACCCATTTTAGAAATATAAATAAATAAATAAACATAATTGGTATCGCAGCGTGCGTAATTGCCTGATCCATTAAATTATCACATTCCCAATCTCGCACTGTAAACGGCGTAAGAATAAAAGAAATTCCAAAGCGCATTTTTGGTTGCCTCAAATCTCGAAAAACTTTGATAAAATGTGATAAAAAGTCTCATATGCGCAATCAAGGTACCAATAGAAAGAACACATCATGGTGCAAAAAATGACTCCTCACACAGCCCTATAGACCAAAGAATAAAAGCGATATAAACATGGTAATAGGGCAATTTTAAGTAACATATTGTAACGCCCGGAGTAGTGGATCCACTGGACCGGCACCAGCGATGGCACAAACCTCACCAGGGAGCGGAGTCTAAGGGGCCGCTGGTTTTCACCAGAGCCCGCCGCAAGGCGGGATGGACTTGCTGCGGCAGGCGACCCCCAGGTCGCTACTCCTGGCTTGGTTGCTGGTGTCGGCAGGCGAGGCGTGGCAGGAGATGGCACAGGCAATAGTCTGCAGATGAGAGAGCACGTGACAGGCTGGACACGGGAACAGGTGGAGTGACAGGGGAACAGGAACCAGGAACAGGGACTAGGGACCAGGTAACGGACAGGACTCAGGAACAGGGACTTGGGACCAGGTAACGGACAGGACTCAGGAACAGGGACTTGGGACCAGGTAACGGACAGGACACAGGAACAACAGGGAGCTGGGCCAAACGCTATGGGAAGCATGTAGAGGCTCCAACCCAGGGAACAGGGCAAGCTGGGATTTATAGGGGAGTGATTAGGTGCAACTACCAATTAGGAGCGCACTGCCCCTTTAAATTTGAGACAGCCGGCGCGCGCGCACCCTAGGAGGCGGGGACGCGCGCGCCGGCCGGCACAGCGGGAGACAGGAGCGTGGAGAGGTGAGGCGCCCCCCGGGGCCGAGGTGATAGCAGCGCCGGGTCCCTGACTATGGACACCGGCTGCTGCATGGGGCAGGAAGCGGTCGCGGCGGCGGCCCGGAACGCGGGATGCCGCCGCGGCTGTGACAGTACCCCCCCCCCCTTTGGCCTCCCCCTCTTTCTTGCCTGCAGATGGCACAGGAAGCCACAAAGTCTTTGACATCTTGAAACAAACTGGACCACCAGTAGTGGCGAGAGATCCGTTGGCCGGTCTTACGGACTCCAGGGTGCCCGGCCTCCAACGAGGAATGACCCCACTTCAAAATACCTCTTCGAAGCGCAGGGTGAACATGAGTCTTTCCGGGGGGTACTCTCCGAAGCGAGGAGGTGACGACTGGTGCTAGGCGATCAGGCGGTAAAACATGGCAAGGGACTGTGGGTCTGTGGACGAGGACCTTCTGTAAGTTCTCCCGGTGGTGAGAGGACCCGACCTTAGTCTTGGGTACGGAGAGAGGGTACACCTCGGCAGAGAAGGCATCCGCCGAGTCTTGGTCTTCTGCCGATAGGTCGGATAGAGGCTTGGCTGGGACAGGAAACAACATAGTACACTTGGTCTGAGGTGACCTGAGACACTGGTTGGAACAGTCCTGACCCCAACTGAGAATCTCCCCGGTTCTCCAGTCCAGTTGAGGGGCATGTTCTTGCAGCCACGGGAGTCCCAGGAGGACCGCGGGGGAAGAATGGGGCAGGACGTAGAAGGATATCTTTTCTTGATGTAAAGGACCCACCTGGAGGACTAAAGGTGCGGTCTGGTAGTACACACGGTCGGTAAGAATTTCGCCTGTGACCGAGGAGATAGTCAGGGGCCTGGCTAGTCGGGTCACGGGTAGCCGCCATCTTTGGACCAATGTTGCCGCAATAAAACTGCCTGCTGACCCAGAATCGAGGAAGGCAGTAGTCTGATGATTTCGTCCTGAGAGAGTCCGGATGGAAACTGGCATAGACAGACTTGGAATGGTGGCATTCACACCTAGGGACACCTGTCCCACCGGACCTAGGTGCGAGCATTTTCCGGATGTTTGGGGACGTAGGGGACATCCCAGCCGGAAGTGATCGGAACCCCCGCAATAGAGACAGAGATTCTGCTCCAGGCGCCGGATTCTTTCATCAGGCGTCAGGTGAGCCCGTTCCACCTGCATAGGAATCTCAGGAGAGGGTTGGGACATCGAAAGGTCAGGATTCTGGAAAACCGGCGCCAGCTGGGGATGGCGACGGGAACGGGTTAGTAAATGTTCATGCCGAACCTCCTCCTCCCTCTCCGAAAAAACGAGTATCAACTCGGGTGGCCAGTAGAATGAGTTCGTTCAGGGAGGTAGGCAGGTCTCGGGCAGCGAGCACGTCTCTCACACGACTAGACAGGCCCTTCTTGAAGGTGGCCAATAGGGCGGCCTCGTTCCAGTCCAATTCGGCTGCCAGGGTGCGGAACTGGATGGCGTAGTCACCAACAGAGGAGCTGCCTTGAGAGAGGTTGAGGAGAGCAGTCTCGGCTGAAGAAGCACGGGCAGGTTCCTCAAAGACGGAGCGAAACTCGAATAGGAAGGCCCGGAGATTGGCAGCAACTGGATCATCACGGTCCCACAGTGACGTGGCCCAGGCCAGGGCTCTACCCTCTAATAGGCTGATGATGAAAGCCACTTTAGAGCGCTCGGTGGAAAACTGACTACTCAAAAGTTCAATGTGCATGGTGCACTGAGTCAAGAATCCTCTGCACAACTTAGAGTCCCCAGAGTACTTGCTTGGGAGGGCCAGTCGGAGTGAAGAAGAAGCGTCAGGAGGTGGTGTGCGCTGGGCAGTAGTCTGCTGCTGTAAGGCGGCAGTGAGTTGCTGGATCTGCTGTGACTGTTTCTGGATTTGTTGCGCCTGCTGAGTGACCACTCTGGCGACGTCACGGAGATCGGGCACCTCGCCGGGATCCATGGTTGGAGCCTACTGTAACGCCCGGAGTAGTGGATCCACTGGACCGGCACCAGCGATGGCACAAACCTCACCAGGGAGCGGAGTCTAAGGGGCCGCTGGTTTTCACCAGAGCCCGCCGCAAGGCGGGATGGACTTGCTGCGGCAGGCGACCCCCAGGTCGCTACCCCTGGCTTGGTTGCTGGTGTCGGCAGGCGAGGCGTGGCAGGAGATGGCACAGGCAATAGTCTGCAGATGAGAGAGCACGTGACAGGCTGGACACGGGAACAGGTGGAGTGACAGGGGAACAGGAACCAGGAACAGGGACTAGGGACCAGGTAACGGACAGGACTCAGGAACAGGGACTTGGGACCAGGTAACGGACAGGACACAGGAACAACAGGGAGCTGGGCCAAACGCTATGGGAAGCATGTAGAGGCTCCAACCCAGGGAACAGGGCAAGCTGGGATTTATAGGGGAGTGATTAGGTGCAACTACCAATTAGGAGCGCACTGCCCCTTTAAATCTGAGACAGCCGGCGCGCGCGCGCCCTAGGAGGCGGGGACGCGCGCGCCGGCCGGCACAGCGGGAGACAGGAGCGTGGAGAGGTGAGGCGCCCCCCGGGGGCCGAGGTGATAGCAGCGCCGGGTCCCCGACTATGGACACCGGCTGCTGCATGGGGCAGGAAGCGGTCGCGGCGGCGGCCCGGAACGCGGGACGCCGCCGCGGCTGTGACACATACATATTTTTTAAAAGGTTTTAATTTTTTAAAAGCCATCAAATAAAATAAAAGTTATACAAGTTACACATCGTTGTAATGGTAACAATTTGAGGAAGCTGTATAACAAGTCAGTTTAACCCTAGGGTGAACAGCGTGAAAACACATATAAAATTTCACCACACATATAAATTTTTTCTGGTTTCACAGCATAATTTAGGCAAAAATTACATCTACCATTGCAAAGTACAACTAGTGGCGAAAAAAATAAGGGCTCATCTGGGTCTCTAGGTGGAAAAATGCACACGCTATGGCCTTATATACACAAGGAGAAAAAAACAAAATCGCAAAAGTTAAAACTGGCTGTGTCCCCTAAGGGTTAATGCATCCATTCAAGCTTCCACAGCTGTGTCAGTTCCATTTCCATGGGGTTTTCATTACTTTTGATGTTTTCAGGTGTATCAGACACTCTGCCCTTTACCAGTCCCAGGGACTTTAATCGCCTTTGGTCACTCAAATCGAGCAGTCAAGCATTGGAAAATACCCAACTCGATTAATGAGCATCTTTACTCAAAGCATTTCAAGACACCGCAAATGTCCTACATGGTGGCCAAAAATGGTGGCGTGAAATGTTGTTGTTCCTGGCTGTAACTCACCCATGTGTGTCACAGCTGAAACTCAACTATTGGCTGCTGATGCTCACAGACTCTTTGCATTATATTTAAGGTGTAATTCCAGCTCAAGTGGAGTACTTTGGCTTTACTTACTCTTTGCCAAACACTGGATATATTGTAGTCGTTGTCAGCTAAAGGACTTCCCAAGAATAGTTGTAGAAGATAACAGTCACCCAAGACAGCTTAGTATTTTTTAGGAGCCAGTTGTCCTTCTTTAAACTTTAGCCTGCCATAGTTACTTGCTAGTAGACTTGAGAAGAAATGAGGACTTTAGCTGGAGTGGACAACTGGCCATGAGGGCCAGGCCCTGAGGTAAACTTTCTTTATGGTGCAGCAGTGACTAGTCAGAAACAAGACTAACTACTGAGACAGAACTAACCACGGCCCTCTTCTTAAGTGCTAAACCTGGGCTAATTCCCTATTGGTGGGACAATTTGACGTCCCATTGGTGGAAACTTTATAGAATAAGGCTAGGATATGCTTTGAGTGTGAGACCTGGCTGGCAATCAATTCCTTTACACACAATACAATATAACATAATAAATTAAATCCATTGAACCCCATTGATTTAATTGTTCTGTAAATTATATAGATAATACACAGTATTCTTAGGCATCGTGTGGCCAGAAACTAATAGTACAGTCTTGAAAATAATACTGGTGCAATGGTGTCAGAGAGCATAGAAAATTTTTGAAAATACAGACTAAAATCTAGAAAGTGTAGACTGAAAGAAATTAAGACCTAGTAGTGGCACATTGGTTCCAGGACACTACACTGATTCTGTGACATGTTCCATTTGAGAAAAGACAGATAGGCCTGTCACCCAGTAGGTTGACGTAGAGGTCAAGACTATAGAAGTAGAAGTGGGAGCCTTAGGTGTTTGCTGGCTTTTCTGGTGTCTGATCCACTGCAGCTTATGCTTGGCATGTAGGTGCCTTCGCATGCTTGTGGTACTGAGGTTATCAACATGTACACCATGGAGTGTCTTGTGACACAGCGTGCAAACCACTGATAAAAAGATCCTATAAAGTTTTGAGCACACCTTGTCCCTTGCAAAATTTTCCATCACCAGCCGAGGTACTGGTCACAGGCCCTCTGCTGGGCTTTCGCCTTGTTCTGCTATTTCTGGGGCTTGCTGACCACTACATCTTCCTCCGAACTGTCATGGCCTTCGGTCCATTTGGGGTCTAGCACTTCGCCATCACCCCTCAGATCATCTTCTGCCCACTCCTCAAAGCTGCCAACCGCAACTGTGTCCACACAGCTGAAACTGTCATTAATTTGCAGTTGTGTTTAATTATTATCTGACATGTCAGGTGCCAGTGCCCTGCCCATTGGCACTACCCTTACCATGTCCTCATCCTATATTATAAGTGTTTGGGCATCAGCACATTATGTTCAATTGGGGAAGGCGGATGGACCACGGGAAGAGAGTCGTCAAAGAGCAATAGTGATGTTCATAACGTTTAGAAGATATGCCAAGTGGCAAGGTGGAGGGGTGGTTGAGCCGGCTATGCCATGTAATGAACGAAAGATCTAGATCAGACATGTCAAACTCTGGTCCGTGGGCCAAATCTGACCGCGGTGCCATAATTTTCGGCCCGCCACACTATTCTACTCTTTTATTCATTTTGGCCAGCCGACATCACAGATTATAATATGGGAGGTCCAAACGGCCGCTCAGACCTCCCATATTATAATCTTATAGGCCGCAGACAGTTTTTAGCCTGCGGTCAAGCTGTATGTAAGAAGCGTCCAGACGCAGGAAATGCGGTGACAGCGTCACGCGCGTCCAGCGCCGGGCGCCTCCGGCTCCGGCTGGGGCTGCAGGAAGGGTGAGTCTATGGGGAAAGGCTGGCTTCTCCATAAGAGGCTAGGGGGAGGGCTGGCTGCTTCATAAGAGGCTATGGCGGAGGGCTGGCTAATAAAGACGAGACTTGGGGAGGGCTGGCTGCTACATAAGAGACTATGGGGGAGGGCTGGCTACTTCATAAGAGACTATGGGGGAGGGCTGGCTGCTACATAAGAGACTATGGGGAAAGGCTGGCTGCTACATAGGAGACTATGAGGGAGGGCTGGCTACTCCATAAGAGGCTAGGGGGAGGGCTGGCTGCTGCATAAGAGACTATGAGGGATGGCTGGCTACTAAAAAAGAGGCTATGGGGGAGGGCTGGCTACTACATAAGAGGCTATGGGGGAGGGCTGGCTACTAAAAACAAGACTTGGGGAGGGCTGGCTGCTACATAAGAGACTATGGGGGAGGGATGGCTACTATAAATGAGACTTGGGGAGGGCTGGCTACTATAAATGAGACTTGGCGAAGGCTGGCTACTACATAAGAGGCTATGGTGGAGGGCTGGCAACTACATAAGAGGCTATGGGGAAAGACTGGCTACTCCATAAGAGGCTATGGTGGAGGGCTGGCAACTACATAAGAGGCTATGGGGAAAGACTGGCTACTCCATAAGAGGCTATGGTGGAGGGCTGGCAATTACATAAGAGGCTATGGGGAGACTTCCAGTTCCATCGCGGGCATGTGAGGACAGAGGTGCTGGAGCTCCCTGCCAATAGAACCGCCATTAACAGCACACTCAGGCGACCGACCAGCTCCTACGGACCCCCCTTCTCTCCCTGGTGAGGGGGCGAGGCTATTGCGCCCACCGGGTCACCCGACTGCGACATGGAGTGCTGTGGCACTGTAGCGCGGGAAAGGAGGAGGAGAGCGGCCGCCATTGCACAGCAGCGTGGTGATGAAGCTGGCAGCAGGGCACCAGCACATATACCGGCCACACGGACTTACCCGCTCTGCACCGCTAAGCCCCGGCAGGTAGTGGCCGGCCACAGCAGCACTGTAGGTCAGTTTGCCGGCCCTGCTCCGTTTGCTAGTGGGAGCCATCTTTCCCACGTGGGAGGGGAGCCCGGCCGGGAATCGAGGCAGTGAGCTCGGCCTCCTACAATTTAGCTGGCCTCTGCCGGACGAATTAACTGGGCAGCGTTAACACGGCCACAGCAAAGCTACTGCCCTTAGGACCTACCGCCCTGTGGCTAGCCCTCATTGTAGGGAGCACAACCCCCAACATCCTGAACATTGCTCTCACTTCCCTGAACCCAGACTTCTCCATCTGGAATGGGGCTCATATTACTGTGCACAAGGTCTCCCACCATCCTGGACACCATTCTATAAATACTCCCTCTCCTCCAGTGCTCACCTCCTACCAGTATATACTCTACTCCCATCATCCTTGGCTATACTGTTGTTGCCCTGCATACTTCTTCTCTCTGGTGCACAATATATACAGCACTGAGCATATCCCCTACGACCTCAGCTACCCAGCGCATCGCCTCTGACATCTAGGGGATCACTCCTATCATCCTGGGCTAGTTCTCACTGCTATTCTTGAGACTTATCCTTTAACTACTAATTTCATGCATAAGACCAGGAGGCACCTGGTGGAGATTTGCAACATTTCATCCTGCTAATAATTGTGCCTGTGAGACCATTTTTCATTTCTGATCCTCTGGCGCCATCTGTTGACACAGACATCATGGTTGTATCCGCAGGCATCAACCATCTGCAACTAGCTGCAGAAGTGGCAAAACTCTTGGCTCCTGAGATACAAAAAACGGTTGAGGCCATTCGCTCTACTTTGCATCAATTTAAAGCCGAGGTTTCTGCCCAGGCGTCCCGCCTTGATACGTTAGAACAACGACTTACTTATTTGGAGGAAGAAAATGAGGACTTATACACAAAGATCAGCAAATCGGAGGAGAGGAGTGTTAAAATGGCTGACAAATTGGAAGACCTGGAAAATCGCTGGAAAATTTCTGTGAACATGATCTTCCAAAAGATGGCTCAGGGAAGAAACAGAGTGCTGCACATCACACCTATGGCTGATACTAGTGCCGCTTGGCTAAATAAAAAACACATCAGAATTTTGTGTATGAATTGATCAAGCCATACTGCCCCATGTACCTCGTGCCGGTATCTGATACACATGGGTCCCTACACTAAGTCCACACCGTGCCAGTCAGTGGCCACCAACCCCGCAGGCGTGCACAGCCAGGGAACGGGGGCCATGGGACGGCCCTGCGACCCCCATGCCACAGGACCAGACCCAAAAACACCACACCAGAACCCGGCCAGCACCGCCGGCGGAGAAGGTCGCCCCCAAGCAGCACAAGTCTGGATAAGGTATTGCGCTCACCATAGCTGCAGCAAACAGAATGGGAAAAAAAAAAAAAAAAATTTAGTGTAGGGACCCATGTGTATCAGATACCGGCACGAGGTACATGGGGCAGTATGGCTTGATCAATTCATACACAAAATTCTGATGTGTTTTTTATTTAGCCAAGCGGCACTAGTATCAGCCATAGGTGTGAGGTGCAGCACTCTGTTTCTTCCCTGAACCGCATGATCTTCCAAAAGACTTAGGTCTCCAGCATGCATTGCCCCCCCCCCAGTCCTCTTCATGTAGCAAAGACTTTGACAATATCCGTCCGAGACAAGTCATCTTCAAGTTACTCGACTATAACGATAAAATGGACATTTTGCATGCCTTTCGCAAGCGCACAAAACCCCTGGAGCTTCATCGCACCAAACTCCTGATATTCGAGGATTTCTCAGCGGAGGTCGCAAAAAAAGGAGAGCTTTCAGTCATATCTGCTCCGGCCTCTACAAAGCGGATCGCAGGTTTCAACTGCAATATCCTGCCACCTTGAGAGTGTACAAGTCGGATGGCACATCTCGCTCCTTCACGTCTCCGGCTGAAGCTGAGAAGGCTCTGGCGGATATTCTAACACCCCCCAGGGGTCCCCGTGATTCTAACAAACAACGCTCACCCTCACCAATGGAAGCTCGAGCATCACGAACACCTTCTACGAGACGTGACACTACATGGTCACAAGCCGAGCGCAAAAAGAGGTGCAGATATTCGGGCAGGCGCCCCCAAGGCGACCAATCTCCTTCCCCAGACTGAGACAGTTAGACCTAATTAACGCTTTTTCATTCCCTTATTATTGTGCCTTGATTAGATCTCAGGTGTATCGGATAGCGACTCTTTACTGGGTGCCTTTGTGCGGGTTCACCTTCTGGACTCCTTTTCTCTCTCTGTTTTCTAGTTATGTTTCCTGAGTCCTGACAGGTGAACACTCACATGCATCTTAGTAATCTCATAGTGCTTAGGACATACTCGTGACTTTTGACTTGGACTTTTGGTGCAGGAATCCTTCCTTCTGATACTCGTGACTTTATTACATTTAGTTTCATGATGCGTTATTAGTATTCTGTGCCACACTTTGTGTTTCTTATAACTTTTTCAAACAGGGAGCACGTCTTTACTGCAGGGTCGGGATACTCAAGAGACCATGGCTGAAAAAAGGAAGTCCATCACCACCGCTGTAGAGAACCATGTGACACCAGGTTCCCTACTGGGTTGTTTATTTATGTTTTATGTTTTTTATAAGTTCTTCATGGGTTTCTGCTGACTTTAGTGATTTTACCTACCGTGAAGGGACTACATACTTATTTGTCCAGTTCGTATACTGCCTCTCTACTCCTCATGTGCTCTACCCGGTGCTTTCTCATCCTCTACTATACTCCTTACCTATTGCTACCGATTACCTGTCCCCTTGAGACGACAGGCTTATGGCTGAGACAATCAATGTGATTACATGGAATGTCAAAGGCCTCAACTCGCCCCACAAATGTATTAAATTGTTACGGCATTTAAAACGTTTCCTGCCCGACATAGTGTTCCTCCAAGAAACGCATTTAGAAACTGACGATTTTGTAAGGATGAGAAAGCTATGGGTGGGGCACGCCTTTGGGTCACCTGCAGTAGGCGGGAAAGCAGGGGTACTGACTCTAATCCGCAAAAACTTCCCGTTTCAACTTCTATCCTATGAGTCTGATACTGAGGGCCGCTTTTCTCATATAATGCTGGATCATAGGGGTCAGCTCCTGAGTTTATATAACCTCTACGGGCCTAATACTGACAATAAACCGTTCTTTGATGGGGTTATGAGCAAATTGTAAAGTGACAACGAACCTTGGAAGTTGGTTGGGGGTGACCTTAATTCAGTGGTTGATACAGCTCTAGACAGGAAACATCCATCTGGTAGGCACATGCCCACACGGCCTAGTGATAAACTACTCCCTATGCTCCTCACAGCCGCAGATCTGTGCGACATTTGGCGCTACTCCATCAGAGGCTATGGTGGAGGGCTGGCTACTTTATAAGGGGCTATGGGAGAGGGCTGGCAACTACATAAGTGGCTATGGGGGAGGGCTGGCTACTATATAAGAGGCTATTGAGAGGACTGACTTCTATATAAGAGACTATGGGGGAGGGCTGGCTACTATAAAATACACTATTGGAGAGGGCTGGCTACTATATAAAAGACTATTTGGGGCTGGCTACTATATGGGGCACTACTGGAAGGGCTGGCTAATATATGGGACATTTGGGGGGTGACTATTATATGGGTCACCATTGGGAGGGCTGGCTACTATATGGCTACTATAAGGGGCACCAATAGTAGGGCTAGCTACTATGTGGGGTAATATTGGGAGGGCTGGTTACTATGTGGGACACTATTGGAGGGGTTCTCTACTGCATAGGCCACAGTTATGGGATTACCTACTGCTTGGGGGAAAATAATGGGTAACCATTGGGGTTAAGGTTTAACCATGTCATAGCAATTTATCATTTATTATAGTGCACAGTGCTGGGGGATGAACATCGCACGCTAATCTGACAGTGCCAGGAGCGCCGCATGCCTTCTTCAATAAATATCAAGGTTGGCCTGCGACTTTGTCTAATTTTTTTAATATTGACACCCCTGATCTTGATCAGATGATCTTGAGTCACCATTTGACGGCCAACATGTGGGCCTATCAAGTAATGATGGAATCCCTGCAGCCTGCTTGCACTAGAGGATTTTCTAGCTTAGCAGGCAAAAATCACTACCAGCAGCAGCACGGCTACATCGCTTTTTTTTTTTTTTTTTTTTTTTTTTTTATGTTTTGGTAAAAAAAATTGCCTAATGGCTCGATTGGAGGAGAGGGGCAAGATGCAAAAGTTTATTCGCAAAAGATACATGCAAACAGATTTATTTGCATCTGGCCCCTCTGCGCCACAAAACACATCTTTCAGCGTTTCATAAATGTCCCCCTTAGGGTCCTTTTACACACATATATTTGACAGATTATCTGACAAATTTTTGCCAAAGCATAAACAGAGAACAGGTCATAAAGGAAAGACTGAGATTTCTCCTCTTTACAACTCAATTCCTGGGTATTGTCTGTGTAATAGGACCCTTAACAATAAGTGCAGTTGTTGTTGAATTTAAAAAAGAACCTTTATTTTGATTCACAAAGAACAAAACTATGTTTGTGGTCTCAGACTTTCAACAAAAGCTGTAACTGTGGTTCAATTTAAAGGAGGGGAGGGGGCAAAAAAAAATACTTGACCTCCAACTGTTAACAATGCAGTTGTGGTTCAATTTAAACAATAACCCTTTCTTTTACTGGACAAAACGATGTCACCAGCCTCTGACCCTTTTCTAGCTGTAGTTATTTTCATACAGCATAGACCCAGACCCTTTTTTGGAATGCACAGGAAAAGGCTTTACCCCACTTCTCCTGTCTTACTGACAGCCACCAGCTCCTCAGAACATATGATCCCCCTCTTTAAGGACACTAGTTCAGGCCTATCAATGCCTGCCTGCAATTAGTAACCTTTCCCTAGTGTGAACAGAACAACGATTCCTCCAACCACAAACACACAGGTGTGAGGGCGCAGGTCCAACAAAAAAAAATAAAACTAAAAAATATGTATAAAATATATGTATAAAATTTATTAAAAGACTCAACGCGTTTCGGAACCGCTCTGGTTCCTTTCTCTAGAGTCATCTTGAGGAAGGAACCGGAGTGGTTCCGAAACGCGTTGAGTCTAATAAATTTTATACATATTTTTTAGTTTTATTTTTTTGTTGGACCTGCGCCCTCACACCCGTGTGTTTGTGGTTGGAGGAATTGTTGCTCTATTGATCCCTGGAGGATATCGGGAGTGGCTGCGGTCTGTCTCACATGTGCTTCAGAGTGTTGTGCCTCCTAGCTAGCACAACCTTACCAGGTGAGGGTTACCTTGTTTTTTCCTCCCCTTCGTTTTATCTGGTTGATCCTCGCCATGGAGCGCTGTCTCCTTCTTCTTTTTTGTCTAGTGTGAACAGAGGTTTTAATCTGCAGACTTTTTCACCCTTTCCTCCTGTCTTAATGACATTCTCACAGCCACCTGCTCTTCAGCACAGAAAATCCCACATCCCACTCTATCAGTACACTTTTTCAGAACTTTCCATCCCTGTCTTGTGGTAATGCTCGACCGGTGATGTACTAAGGTGTTGCTAGTGACGCCACTTCTATGGTGTTTGGTCGGTTCTGTTGTACAGCTCAGCCAAGGGTGGTAATGTTGTGATGCCAGTGCTAGTCCAGCACACAGGTATGGTGTTGGTACCTGCTTTTAATGTGGCTGGTTGTACTCCCCAAAATGGTCGGTTACCTACCGGGTTGTGATGGGTCCCTTGGGCTCTTGTCACGGTAGTCTGAGTGCCAATTGACCCACCCGGACTGTCGGTACTGCCACAAACAGAAAGGGAAAAAATAACCCAAGGTTTGTAAGAGGTGCGGCTAGGTGCTGGAGCGGAGGAAAGGATGACTGAGTCCCAGTGATGAAAAAACAGAACAGATTTACTGTACAGTCTCAGTACAAAACACTCTGCTAGCAAATAGGTAGTTTGTACAGGCTTTTGTGCTGAAACTCAGTTGTGCTGAGGAGATACTTGGAAACGTAGAGTAGTGGCGATTGTAGCGGTGCTTGTATAGCTGAAAGTACAGCAGAGTAGTGCAAAGAAGAGTTTGTCAAGGGAGTCCCAACCCAATATAGTACTGTGCTCTGCCAGAAATTTGAGAAAATACTTGAGAGTAAGAAATACTTGTACCCATGTATAGACTAGAGTCTGATAACCTTCTTCCCTACAGTGTCCAGGTACTCATCTTAATAGGGTGATACAAGCCCCAGCCTTGGTTACCTGGGTTAAGTTAAGTTTACGAGGGTGTCCCGGTTAACCTTCAGTGCGAGATAGAATATGTAGACCTTCTGGTACCTTTGGTCTATCCAGACTAGTTCCTCTTGTATATCAGGATACTGCCCTGCACTTTGTAGAGTGGTTCTCGGCGTGGGCTAGGATGATCCCCAACTTTTCTCCCTTTGTAGTGTTTAGCACTGCATAGTAGAAATAGTAGATAGACTGGAATAACTGAGCGTCTCTGGTTGCTTCTGCATACACGTGGCTTAACAGACTCACTAACTAGACTGAACTGACTAGTCCCGGACAAGGTTCCTGGCAGAGCCAGGCCCTGGCTTGGCTACAGCAGGGACGTTTGCTTTGTGTGTCGTCCTTCCACGAGAATCTGGATAACACTAAAGCTACACCTCCTCCCACCAAGTAACTACTTTCTAAAGGGGATGTGTTATTTACCCTGTGAGTGGTGGAAAGGAATAGGTGCAAGAGAAAGAAAAAGAGAGGCTGAGAGTAGAGGGCATCTCCCATAGGTTAGAAAAAGCACATGGTATAAATAAAACAATAACCCTTAGCTTCAGGTGTGCAACACATAAGAGCATATATATAAAATACTGACATCTCGTGGTAAAACTATAGAATACCTTTATCACCACTTAACCTGAAGACAGGTGTAAGAAACACAAAACAACCGTAGTGGGACACCACAGTCTGAATTAGCAAACTTTCCCTATTTAGAACAGAGGTCTTAATCTCTGAACATTTTTTCACAATTAGAAATTGTTTTATTTTCGTATAAAATGACTTCCATATTTTGGTATTATTTTACTGTGTCTGAGCATGGCCTATGTCTTGATATAAGCTATTGATTCAATACCACTTTGATTCTAGGAACGTTCCTCTTCATGTGCTGAAACTTGTACTCCAGGATATAGCAGAGAACTAAACCAAAGAATATACTGCTGCTATCTATGTGTACTTTGTGCTGCTGGGAAATATTCTAGTGGAATTGGTGAGTATATACTTATATATATGGATAGAGAAAGAGAGACCTCGATGTGGCACACCTGTTCCTGTACACTGCAGGTACATGTGTAGTGTAAGGAACCACAGAGTCCAGAAATTAAACTTAACCAGGTGCAGACTTTACAATAGAGAATCTTCTTAAAGGCATGGTACAGAATAACTTTTTTTTTAATGTAAGTGCAATACAGATAATACTTTGCTGACTGAAATCCCTTTGTGAGCTGGGTGTTTGGAATAGAATGCTTCCCTCTGGGAAATTATAGATTAGAAATAACAGCTTGTCTCTGGCAGACAACACTTGGGAATAGTCTCTTAATAGTTGACTGACGTTAGATTGACTTGTGGTGGTGACGGAAGACTGCCTGCAGTATCGGGAGTTTACAGGGCCCTATCAAGACCCTTAGGTACTCAGCTGTGGGGGAGAAGTGCTTACATTCATAGGTATGAAATATTCACATATTGCTGTCCCTGGGCACAGAGTGACACAAGATCCAGGAATGTAGGCCCCACCTAGTGGGATAGTCTAGCCATTTGGGGGACCCCTAAGGAAACCTAGCAGTTTGACGTCAGAGCATGGCAGTGAGGACACAGAGAACCATTAGAAGTGAGTGAGTAAGCAAGTGAGCCTCCCCAAAATTAGGCCAGACACTGCATGGCATTGAGCACACAAAGAACCATTAAAAGTGAGTAAGGAAGCAAGTGAGCCTCCCAAAAATTAGGCCAGACACAGCATGGCAGTGAACACACAGAAAACCATTAAAAATGAGTGAGGAAGCAACTGAGGCTTCCAAAAATTAGGTGAGACACAGCATGGCAGTGAGAACACAGGGAACCATTAAAACAGAGGTAGCATATGAGGAACCACCCCAAAATTCAGCCTGACACAGCATGGCGGTGAGGACAGAGTGAACAAGGTAGAAGCAGTAGCCAGTGAGCCTTCAAAAAATTATACCAGACACAGCATGGCATTGAGCACACATAGAACCATTAAAAGTGAGTGAGGAAGCAAGTGAGCCCACCCAAAAATTGGAGTGAGTCCAGGGGCTGGGATTTTTAGTGGTCACGAACCTAGGTGCTGACAGCTAACTGGCTAACTGGCTAGGCCCTCGGCCACGGCTAGACAAAAAAAAACCCAAAAAACAGCTGGCTGGTTGGCGGGGGGCGCGATCGGCGGGCCCCTGGCAACCAGTCCTGCTCCTCCACAGAGGTAGTGTGACGTCAGAGCATTGCAGTGAGGACACAGAGAACCATTAGAAGTGAGTGAGTAAGCAAGTGAGCCTTCCCAAAATTAGGCCAGACACTGCATGGCATTGAGCACACAGAGAACCATTAAAAGTGAGTAAGGAAGCAAGTGAGCCTCCCAAAAATTAGGCCAGACACAGCATGGCAGTGAACACACAGCAAACCATTAAAAATGAGTGAGGAAGCAACTGAGCCTTCCAAAAATTAGGTGAGACACAGCATGGCAGTGAGGACACAGAGAGCCATTAAAAGTGAGTGAGGAAGCAAGTGAGCCTCCCAAAAATTAGGCCAGACACAGCATGGCAGTGAGCACATAGAAAACCATTAAAAATGAGTGAGGCTTCCAAAAAATTGGAGTAAGGCCAGGGACTTGGATTTATAGTGGACACGAACCTAGGTGCTGACAGCTAACTGGCCAAGCCAGCTGTCAGTCACCATCAAGGGTACACCTGATGCCGATCAACTGGGGGTGGTGAGGCCCTGGCCGTGGCTACACACAAAAAAAGATAACACAGCTGGCTTGTTGCCAGGGACGCGGTTGGCAGGCCCCCGACAATCAGTCCCGCTCCTCCGCAGACGTAGTGACGTCAGAGCATGGCAGTGAGGGCAAAGAGAACCATTAAAAGTGAGTGGGGTAGATATACCTAAGAACAGAGCGTTGTTTACCAAATGTCTGTTCTGTGCCAGGTTGCTTATTATGAGGGGGTGGCTGTCACAGCAATCCCCAGTGTTGGAAGCCTGGAATAATTTAGTTTCCCAGATTAAGCAGTATGAACTTCTGAGGTATAAAAGTAAAAAGGATGGAATTCGCAAGCACCTGTTTATTTGGAAGGATTGGGTGTAAATGATCTGCCTAAAATAATTTGTTACTCTGGATGTGTGTATTTTTGTTTTTCTTTTTGTGTTTTATTTGTTTATTTATTTTCCTCTCACATCTGCCGCTCCGGGGGTGGGGAGGGAGGAGGATGTTTATTGACATATGTTGGCAGCAGCAGAGGAGGGATACCTCTTATGTGTTTATGTCTTGCACAAGAGTATGAGATTCTTAGCGGTGTATCACCCTTTGATGTGATGCTCCGCTCTGCCGCTGGATGTTTAGTACCGTTTATTTGTGTGGAATGTACTGAATTGTTTGTCACACAGTTGTCCTTGTTGTTGAGGACCACTGCCTTTCCAACTTTTTTTCTTTGTCAATGGAAAAACTAAAATAATAAAGAGTAAAAAAAAAGTGAGTGAGGCAGCAAGTGAGCCTCCAAAAAATTAGGCCAGACAAAGCATGGCGGAAAAAGACTTGGCTGTTGGCTGAGTATTGAAAGAGGAGGAGGAGGAGGAGGAGGAGAGGAGATAACAGAAAATATAGTAGAGGGCCCACTAATTTTAGTGGTCTGTGGGATACAATGTGTTGGTGGCAGGACCTATACACACTATGTGACACCCCCTTAACACTGAACAAGCAGTAGTGAACTTAGATATGCCTTGTTTAAGAAATACAGAAATCAGAAAATATAGTAGAGGTCCCAATAAAAAAGAGTACTGAGCACTTCTTAGTGGTCTGTGTGCAACACCTAATGTCCCCTTTCTGCCAGTAGCCGATCACCACAGTGTGCCGCTGAAATCGTGGTAGCTGCACTGCAAGTCCCAGCCAGCAGTCTGTAGTTATACAATTAAAAAAAAATTGAAGCCCTTACAAGGGCTGTTTGGTTGTTTCGCTAGTATTCCCTGCCTACTGGAACACTAATTCCCTCCCTAAAGCTCTCCCTGACAAGCAGCAGCTCTGTCCCTAATCTCTTCCAGCATGCATTTGAGCTGAGCCTCGGCGGCCGAGATTTTTATATGGCAGGGTCATCTGGTCTGGCCAACCAATCCCTGCTATCGACATCTATGGGTCCCACATGATCGCAGGATGTACCAAAGAGTCTCCTGCATGTTTATTGGCTGAGAAAAAGCGTCAAAACTTACAAGAAACGGATGATGAGATTTTCTCGAGTATCGGCAGATGCTCGTCCGAGTAACGAGTACCCTAATACTCGAACGAGTACCAAGCTTGGATGAGCATGTTCGCTTATCACTAATAAAGATATAAAATTTTATTTTTTATGTGAAGAATCAACAACAAGTGGGACACAATTGTGAAGTGGAACAAAATTTTTTGGATCTTTGGACTTTTTTAACAAATAAAAAACTGTAAAAGTGAGCATGTAAAATGATTGGCTTCCTTGCGTGAATACTTTGTAGCATCACTTTCCACTGCGATTACAGCTGCAAGTCTCTTGGGGTCTCTATCAGTCTTTCCCATTCTTCCTTGCAAAACAGCTGGAGCTCAGTGGGGTTGGATGCAGAGTGTTTGTGAACAGCAGTTTTCAGCTCTTTCCACAGACTCACAATTGGATTATGCTGGACTTTGACTTGGCCATTCTAACACCTGGATGCTTTTATGTATGAACCATTCTATTGTAGATTTTGCTTTATGTTTTGTATCATTGTGTTGTTGGAAGATAAATCTCCGACCCAGTCTCCTTTCTTTTGCAGACTCCAACAGGTTTTCTTCCAGAATTTGTATTTGGCTCCGTCCAT
This sequence comes from Dendropsophus ebraccatus, assembly GCF_027789765.1. NCBI lineage: Eukaryota > Metazoa > Chordata > Amphibia > Anura > Hylidae > Dendropsophus > Dendropsophus ebraccatus. Next base: position 39,989 of record NW_027210548.1, read on the forward strand.
CTTCCCATCAATTTTAACCATCTTCTCTGTCCCTGCTGGAGAAAACCAGGCCCATACCATGATGCTGCCGCCACCATGCCTGACTGTGAGGATGGGGTGTTCAGGGTTATAAGCTGTGTTGCTTTTACGCCAAACATATTGTTTTGCATTGTGGCCAAAAAGTTTGATTTTAGTTTCATCTGACCAGAGCCCCTTCTTCCACATGTTTGGTGCCTCCCAGGTGGCTTGTGGCAAACTTTAAACAAGACTTTTTATAGATATCTTTAAGAATTTGCTTTCTTCTTGCCATTTCTCTATAAAGGCCAGATTTGCTGTTGATTCTTCCCAAAAAAATAAAAATGTTATATCTCTATGTGTGAATCCTGAAATGTGGCAAATGGGGGCCAAATACTTTTACAAGGCACTGTAGCCAATAGGGCCATAGGAGTGCGGTATGTGGGGCGGGCCGCAGGTGGCAGGCACCTGGTACATTGATAAATATCCATACCTATGTAGACATATCATGTATGCAGCGGGGCTCAGGGCTGTTGTTAGGCCCCTTCAGGCTTCACTTATCCACGCTCCTGTTCTGTCCTGATCTGTCCTGTGCGCGTGTCCCTGCCTCCTTGTGCATGTGTACACCAGCTCTTGCAGATTTAGGCTATGTGCACACGCTTTATGAGACCGGCCGGGGTCACGGAGCGGCCGGACTCTGGTCTGGTCTGGTGATCTTTCCAGCCGCGGAGCTCTGATGCGGGTGCATCAGCGCGCACCTGCATCAGAGCTTTCCACAGCACACAGTGAAGCAAGAGGCCGGAGCCGCTTGCTTCACTGTGTGAACTGACAGGTCTTTTTGCGGCCCGAATTCACTGAATTCCGGCCGCAGAAAACCGACCTATAATTTTTTTCTGGCACCGCACAGGATCCCAGCCAGAGCGCATACGATGTGTGTACGCTCCGGCCGGGATCTAATTGACAATAAGGCTATGTTCCACCCCGCAAAACTACGGCTGTAGTTCTGTGGCGAGAACTACGGCCGTAGTTTTACGTAGTGTGAATATAGCCTTAAAGGGACAGTACGTCCCTAATTATTTTATGCACCCAAGCACTCCCCTATAAATCCCTGTACCTCCCTAACCCCTATGTTGGAGCTTTTGCATGCCTGTGCTCCAAGCTTCCTGCCCGTGGTTCCTGCCCGTGGTTCCTGCCCTGTGTTTGCTGTTCGTGGTTCCTGCTGCCTGTGCTTCCAGCCTGTGTCTGATATTCTTATTCCAGCCAGGAGTCGTGCTGTGTGCCTGCCTGCCTACCTGCCTATTTGTCTCCAGCTGCACCTCGTCGACCGCCACTAGCAAGCCAAGCCAGGGGTAGCGACCTGGGGGTCACCTGCCACAGCAAGTCCATCCCACATTGAAGTGGGCACTGGTAAAGACCAGCCGCCCTTTAGACTCCGCTCCCTAGTGTGGCTTATGCCAATCCTCCTGACCTCCTTGAATGACCTAATCCATCTGGCCACTCAGATCGACATTTGGTTCTCCAAGAGGGAGGAGGAGGTTCAACAAGAAGGAGAGCAGCACGGTCCTCATCACACGTTCTGGCTGGTCCCAGCATTCCAGAAGCTGGTCGCTTCTGTGTCCCCGCCACTATCTGATGAGCCTATGCTGGTGGAAAGAGTTCATCTGAGAACTCGCCGTCGGACCACTTCTGCCAGAACGGCCCTCATGGCCCTCATGGCTCTCAGCGACTGGCATACTCCCACAGCTAGGCCAGGTAGGAGAGACCTCCCTAGGTGTGAACACCTCTCCACAATTGCTTCTGCAGGTCACGGTTTTAACCCCATCTGGACTGCAATTTTAGTTCACTGCCTTCCTGGATTCAGGCTCTTCAGGCAGTTTCATCGCTGCATCTCTGGTCCAGAAGTGGCTACTCCCGGTAGTCCAACTTGTCAGACTGTTGTCTATCTCTTCAATCATTGGTAAATCTTTTAGTGAGGCTGTCCAGCACCAGACTGAACCGCTGACACTTCTAGTGGGAGAGCTGCATACAGAGAAGATGGCCTTCTATGTCTTGTCCCGCGCTTCTTCTGACATCCTTTAGGGTCTTCCATGGCTACAGCTCCACATTCTCACCCTGGACTGGAGGACTGGAGATACCTTGCATTGGAGATCAGATTGTTTGACCTTTGTCTGAAAACCCCTCACAGTAAGTCAACTCCGCCTCAATCAAACTCCTCTAACCAATTGCCTGGCCTACCACCCCAGTACCGGGACTTTGCGGATGTGTTCTCTGAAAAACATGCTGACACCTTACCACCTCATTGACCATATGATTGTCCCATTGACCTTCTTCCTAAGGCTATGGCTTCTCATGGAAGAACATATTCTCTTTCTGTTCCAGAAACAGAAGCCATGTCAGCTTACATTAAGGAGAACCTGTATAAAGTCTTCATTCGCAGGTCTACCTCTCCTGCAGGTGACTACTTCTTTTGCACACAAAAAAAGCAAGTCCCTTTGGCTCTGCATGGGATACTGATGCCTCAATAAGGTTACAGTGAAGAACTGGCACCTTGCCATTAATTTCAGAGCTATTTGATCATCTTTGCAGAGCCCGGATCTTCACAAATTGGATCCAAATCCGTGATGAATGGAAGACTGCCCTCAACACCAGAGATGGGCACTTTGGGTTATGCAACTCCTTAATTGTCTTCCAAGAATTTTTTAATGGCATCTTCTGAGACCTACTTTACCCGTGTGTCATTGTCTACTTGGATGATATCCTGATTTACTCCCCAGATCTGCATACTCATGTATCTCATTTGCGTCAAGTACTGAGGTGTCTAAGGGCCAATCACCTCTATGCTAACTTGGAGAAATGTATGTTCCATCAATCCAGTCTTCACTTTCTAGAATACATTGTTTCCAACAGCGGTCTGCAGATGAATCCTGCGAACCTGTCAGCGGTTCTTCAGTGGCCATGTCTGGTTGGCTTTTGTGCAATTCAATGGTTCCTGGGGGTCACTAATTATTATTGGCAGTTCATTCCCCCTTTTTTAGGTTGCGCCGATTGTGGCCCTTACCAAAAAATGCTGATCCCAAGCTATGGCCGTACGATGCAGAGCAAGGCTTTTCTAGGTTGAAGTCTGCCTTCGCCTCGGCTCCTATTCTGTCATGCCCTTACCATGCCAGACCATTCTTTTTAAATTTAGATGCCTTTTTAGTGGGCGCCAAGTCAGTGCTTACCCAGAGAAATTCCTTGGGGAAAGTAAAGACCTGTGGCTTCTTTTCCAAGATTTTCTCTCCCACCGAGTGGAACTATACCATTGGGGATAAAGAGGTCTCAGCCATCAAACTGACCTTGGAGGAATAACAACATCTCCTGGAAGGGGTGATTCATTCAATTACCATCTAAACTGATCACAAGAACCTCCTATATGTTCAAACGGCTCAATGACTTAATCCCAGGCAAGTCAGACAGAGTCTCTTCTTCTCTACATTTAACTTTGTCGTCCACTTCCGTCTGGTGGAGAACAATGTGAAAGCTGATGCCCTCTCATGGGACAGGAAGACCCTCCTCGCCATATTATACCAGCTGAGCATTTGGTATCAGTAGCTGCCAATGCTCTCGGAATCTCCCTCCTGGCAAGACCTATGTGCCATATCTAGCTCTAGGAAGAAGGATTTTAAAATGGGGTCATTCCTCCTTGATCGCTGGATATCTTGAGACCATAAGACCGGACAGATAGTCTAACACCACTGTTGGTGACAAAACCCTTCCAGGAACGTCAAGGACTGTGGGGCCTCCTTCTTCATCTGTGCCCAAAAAAAGTCCTCTTGCCTGAAATCAGCTGGCCTGCTACAGTCAATTCCCATTCAAGATCGTCCTTGGGCACATATTGTGATGGACTTCATTACCGACTGATTAACAATCAGTTTTCGAAGACATTTTGTGCCTCTTCTCGGTTTACCTTCTGCTCCTCATCTGGCCAGCCTTTTTTTCAACGCGTCTTCCGATTGCATGACCTGCCCCAACACATCGTGTCCAACAGGGGACCTCAATTTGTTTCTAAGTTTTGGCGTGCTATCTGTTCTCAGCTCCAGGTGAAGTTGGACTTTTCATCTGCCTATCATTCAGAAAACAATGGGCAAGTTGAGAGAGGGTCAAGCAGGTCCTGGAAATTATCTCTGTCATTTAGTTTCAGCCCACCGGGACAATTGGTCTAGCTTGCTTCCCTGGTTCTATAACTTATAACCATCTAGACTCGATCTCCATCCGGCATGTCACCATTCTTCATTATCTATAGGTGACATCCTTGTCGCCCGTGGCCTCTGCCAGCATCCTCTGAAGTACCTACCATGGATGAGCTGGTCAAAGATTTTGCCTCCATTTGGACCAAACACGAAAATCTCTTTTGCATGCCACTGGTCGTATGAAGTCCTAGGAGGACAAGAAGAGGAGGCCTACTGCAACCTTTGCACCGGGTGACAAGATCTGGTTATCAGCTAAGAATGTACATCTGAAGATTCCAAGTTACAAGTTGGGTCCATGGTTTTTGGGACCTTTCACCGGGCTGAAGTGCATCAATCCAGTCAAATATACACTTAGTTTGCCTCCCACCATGCAAATACCAAACACCTTCCTAGTCTCTCTCCTTAAGCCAGTGGTCCTCTTCAGACATCTATGCCATCAAGGACATCATGGCCATAAAGTCGGTTACAATGAGATGGTTCGTCATGGTCGGCTGGAAAGCGTTCGGTCTGGAAGAGAGGTCCTGGGAGCCTGAAGCCAACATCCTGGACCGGCATCTCATCGAAAAAACTTCCTGCAGAAAAGAGCGAGGGGGTGGGGGAAAAGGGGGCCCCCTTTTAACCACTGCCAGGCCACTGCCGCATGCGATCTCCCAGCCAGTTGTGGGGCTGGGACCTGCAGCTGGAGGAAGCAGACGCATTCTTGTTATGCTCCCGCAAATATCAGCAACAACTAGCGAAGGGGCAATGGCAAATCCACTCCTTCTCTACACCTTCCTCTCCGGACCATCCCTGGATACCCGGGCTCTGTTTAAAGATGAGCTACATTCTTCCTCTGAGCGGTAAGGTCCTCAAAATGTTGCCGCTGTTCCCAGCCAAGGGACAGCAAGATGGCGCCGACTGTGTGAGATGGCTGATAAAGGTGAGCAGCTTGAGATCGGCAGGGGTTCCATCTCGGCATACCAAGCTCAGTGATACCCTTAGTGTTCCCTTTCTTCCCTCCTCTCTTGCTCCTGAGCAGCCCCAGGGAACAACTACCACTCCGGGCACCGAGCAGTCAGATGAGCGAGAAAGAACAGATTCCATGACGCCAGCAATGAGGGGCCGGAGTACAGGCACTCCTGCACTATCGGAGACACCAGCTCTTTCTCTTGGGCATACTATGGGGGGACACAGTGCTCAATGCCAGGAGCTAAGTAATGGCACGCAGAGTGTTCCCCAAACCTCCTTGTCAGGATCTCCTTCTGTTGCCCACCCACTGTGCCACCCCACTAATGACACTGCTTCACTGCCTGAGATACAACCCAGCCAGTTGTGTTCAGTAGACGACGGAGCCCATGTGCTGAGGCCCGGCGCTGCTGTTGCTTCTGCCCTTCCAGGCGCCTCACCTATCCACGCTCCTTTTCTGCCTTGCTCTGGCCGGCCAATGCTTGCTGGCTCTTGCAGATTTAAAGCCACAGAACATCCCTAATTGGTTGATGCACCCAAAAATTCCCCTATAAATGCCTCCACCTCTCTTAGCCCTCTGTTGGAGCCTCTGCATGCTTCCCATACTGCGTGGACCCAGTTCTCCTGTGATTTCTGCCCTGTCCACTGTTCCTTGTTCCTGCTGCCTGTAGTTTAACCTGTGTCCTGCTATGCTGGTTCCAGCCATGCGTCCCGCTGTGTTCCTGCCAGCCTATGTGTCTCCAGCTGCACCCGTCGCTAGCAACCCAAGCCAGGGGTAGCAACCTGGGGGTCGCCTGCCACAGCAAGTCCATCCCAACTTGGGGTGGGCGCTGGTAAAGATCATCAGCCCCTTAGACTCTGCTCCCTGGTATGGCTTACCAGAAGTGGTACAGCAGGTCCCCGAATCTAGCCATTACAGACTCCACAGACTGACTCTCTGATCCCTTTGTTATCGGAGAGATAAACCACCACTAGAGTTGTCTGGCTGCAGCTCACACCTCCCCATAAGGTATGGAGAGGACAGAAGAGATGTGTTGGCCAACAGCTATTGGACTGCACTTGCCCTATAGTATAGATGAGTGAAGCCAGCTCTCACAAATTCTGGACAACAGCTTGGTTAAAACAGGGGTAGGCATATGAACCACCCAAAAATTCAGCCTGACACAGTATGGCAATGAGAACACAGGGAACCACTAAGACAGAGGTACCATATGAAGAACCACCCAAAAACTTTGCCTGACACAGCATGGTGGTGAGGACACAGAGAACCATTAAAATCAGAGGTAGCAATAGGAACCACCCCAAAATTTAGCCTGACACAGCATGCGGGTGAGGACAGAGTGACCAAGGTAGAAGCTGTAGCCAGTGAGCCTCACAAAAAGTAGGCCAGACACAGCATGGCAGTGAGCACACACAGAACCATTAAAAGTGAGTGAGGAAGCAAGTGAGCATCCCAAAAAATTGGAGTGAGGCCAGGGGCTGGGATTTATGGTGGACAGGAACCTAGGTGCTGACAGCTAACTGGCTAAGCCAGCTGTCAGTCACCATCAAGGTTACACCTGATGCCGATCGTGGGTGGTGAGGCCCTGGCCGCGGCTACACAAAAAAAACACATAACACAGCTGGCTGGTTGCCAGAGAAGCGATTGGCGGGACCCCAGCAACTAGTCCCGCTCCTCCGCAGACGTAAAGACATCAGAGCATGGCAGTCAGGACACAGAGAACCATTAAAAGATAGTGAGGTAGAAAGTGAGCCTCCCAAAAATTAGGCCAGACACTGCATGGCAGTGAGCACACGAAGAACCATTAAAAGTGAGTGAGGAAGTAGGTGAGCCTCCCAAAACTTAGGCCAGACACAGCATGGCAGTGAGGACACAGAAAACACTGAAAGCAAGTGAGGAAGCAAGTGAGCCTCTCAAAAATTAGTCCAGACACAGCATGGCAGTGAGCATAGAGAGAACCATTAAAAATGAGCGAGGAAGCAAGTGAGCCTCCAAAATATTAGGTTAGACACAGCATGGCAGTGAGCACACAGAGAACAATTAAAAGTGTGTGAGGAAGCAAGTGAGCCTCCCAAAATTTAGGCCAGACACAGCATGGCAGTGAGCACACAGAGAACAATTAAAAGTGTGTGAGGAAGCAAGTGAGCCTCCCAAAAATTAAGCCAGACACAGCATGACAGAAGAAGACTTGGCTTTTGGTTGAGAATTGAAAGAGGGGGAGAGGAGATACCAAGAATCTTCATGTTGAGCTGCTTTCCCCGGGTGGAAAGTTGAATTCAGGTGAAATCCAGGCTTTGTTCATTTTTATAAACAACAGTCTGTCAGCGCTGCCAGTTGACAGGCGGGCGCGCTTATCAGTGATGATGGCACCAGCTGCACTGAAGAACCGCTCTGACAACACGCTAGCGGCAGGGCAGGCCAGCAACTCCAAGGCGTAAAGCGCCAGTTCGGGCCACATATCCAGTTTTGCAACCCAGTAGTTGTATGTAGCAGAGTGATCGGGAAGGATGTTGGTATGGTCAGCAAGGTACTCCCTCACCATCTTTCTGAAGGCCTCCCCCCCTACTCTGTCTAGACTGGGGATGGCATGTAGTGGATAGGGCTGAGAGGATAGCAGAAATCCGCGATAGAACATATCACTTGAGGGATAGAAAATGTGATCTGCCCCAAAGTGACTCCAAACAGGAACAACAGCGTCTAGTTTTTTCAACTCCTTTTAGTCCCCAATTTGGAGAGATACAAACTATTATACGCAGATACTTACCAATTCTTTTTCAGGATAAAACATGCGAAGAAATTTTATCCCCGGGTGTGAGATGTGTTGCCCGTAGAGGACAAACCCTTGGCAACTTTCTCTCACCCAGCGATATACATAACCGTACTAAACACAATAACTGGTTGCATCTCCAAGGTTTCTTTAAGTGTGCAGAGAGCAGATGCTCTGTATGCACATTTACTGAAAAACGCAGGGCTTTTTTGTCAGTGTGCACAGGGACTTCGTATGTAATCAAGTCTTTTGTTAATTGCAATTCTACATACGTTGTTTGTGTTGCCCATTGCAACATTTGTAATTCACAATATGTTGGTTCTACAAAGAGAAAACTAAAAATCCGTATCATGGAGCATATAGCCGATATGAAAAATACTTCAGCTCTCAATAGATGCAGATCAGGGCTGGCCAAGCATTTTAGAGATGTACATGGTGGGGATCCATCTGGTTTCTCCTTCTATGCAATAGAGAAGGTCTGACTGGGTACATCTCCTCAGGAAGCGCGAGGCATTTTGGATTCTACGCCTCGGCACTCGCGTTCCTGAGGGGCTGAATTACAAAAGTGATCTTTTCTATATATACTGATTTATTTATTTTTTTCCACATAATCACATTTTTGTTTATATTGTTTATTGCTCATTCTGTTTTTCTGTTTGTAAATATAGCAATTGCAATCATTATTTATTTATTTAAATTTTTTTTTTTGCTATGCATCTAGAGCCCTGATATCAGTGTATAATATAGCATGTCATTCAGTATTGCTTGTTTTTGATTTGCACAATACACACTATGCTTTAATCAGGTGGTTTCACAGAACATACATGGTTAACTCCACTGTGACCTACTTCACCTGAGTTTTGCTTCATTCCCCTCCCCCCCTCCCCCTCCCTTCTCCTATTCCAGTGATGCAGAGGGGTGGAACTTGGGTTTTCAGACGCCATTACCCAAAGCATATATAAGTTTGCCTATTATGTTGTTGTACTGTCATGATTATGGGGCTTGTCCCCGAAAAGCGTAGACGTGCTGTTTTTAACATGGTTGTTGTTTTTTAATATGCTTTGGAATAAAGATTTTTGGACATTTTAACTCCTTCACGTTTTTTGGAGCTGTGATTTCCTTCTACTTTTATGGACTGCATACCTGGGTGAACGGCCCATTTCTTATCACCTGCTCCTTACCAAGAGGGTTGCCGTCAATATTGGGACACATTCACACGGTGAGCTGACCTTGTTCTATAATTTTTTTGCATTTGATGGCTGACATAGTCTTGCTGGGGTGTCATGAAACTGTCAAAGGCCTTGAAGAGTGTTCCCCTGCCCCTTGACAAGCTGCCTGCTCCACCCCTCCTCTCCCCCGCTCTTTGGACCAGAGAACTACGTCCTCTGGCGCTAGTGGTGTCAGATGGGAAGTACATTTTCAGCTTCTGCACCAGGGCCTGTTGATATTGATTCACTCTCATACTGCGTTCCTCGGCAGGAATGAGAGTGGCAAAGTTCTGTTTGTACAGGGGGTCCAAGAGGGTTAACACCCAGTAATCGGTGTTGTAAAAAGAAAATTTAACCGGAGGGTCATGGGAAAGAAAGCCTAACATAAAGTCAGCCATGTGCGCCAGGGTCCCAACACGCAAGAACTCCCTCTCAATAGGCTCAATTTCCTCCTCCTCTTCCTCTTCCTCTTCCTTCACCAATTCCTCCTCTTGAGGCCATACACGCTCAACAACTAAGGATTGAGCATGGGTACCCTCTTCAGTCGCTGCAGCAGTCTGCTCCTCTTCCGCCTCTTCTTCATCCTTTTCTTCTTCATCCCCCTCTTTTTCATCTCCCTCTTTTTCATCCTCTACTCCTTGGGGAGAAACTGATGTCAGGGTGGTCTGGCTATCTAGCGGTGGATGTTCTTTACCCATCTCCTGAGACAAAGGCAAAGTCTCAGACTTCAGGCTGAGCAGGGAGGATTTAGGCAGACACAGCAGCGGGATGGTGAGGCTGATGATGGCGGCATCTGTGTTGACTCCTCAAAGGGGCCCAGTACCTGACAGATAGCAGACATCCACGTCCACTCCTCATTGTAGATTTAAGATAGCTGACTGACCTGACTACCGCTTTGCACCGAGGTTGACATCTGGCATTCCACAATGGCTCTGCGTTGCTGGTAAACCCTGGCTACCATCTGGAAGGTGGAATTCCACCACGTGGGCACGTCACACAGCAGTCTGTGTGCTGGCAGTTGCAAGCGCCTTTGCACTGCCCTAAGGGTGGCAGCATCCATGGTTGACTTGTGGAAATGTGCACAGATGCCGCACCTTGGTGAGCAAGTCAGCCAAATTGGGGTAGGTCTTAAGGAACCGCTACACCACTAGGTTGAACACGTGGGCCAGGCATTGTACATTTGTGAGGCTGCCGAGTTGCAGAGCCGCCACCAGGTTCCTCCCTTTGTCACACAACCATTCCTGGTTTGAGGCTCTGTGGCGCGAGCCAAAGATCTGTGTGCGCCATGATGCCCTGCAACAGCTTCTGAGCCATGGGCCTCTTGTCGCCTAAGCTCAGCAGTTTCAACACCGCCTGTTGGCGCTTACCCACTACAGTGCTGATGCAGCTAGTGCTACGAAATGGAGGCAACGTGCTCGTGGAGGGAAATAGAGAGGAGGAGGAAGAAGAGGAGGAGGAGAAAGAGGTATACAAATCATGAGAGACCGCGACCGAGGTAGGCCCTGCAATCCTCGGTGTGGGCAGTACATGAGCGAAACCAGGGTCAGACTCTGTCCCAGCCTCCACCAAGTTGACCCAATGTGCCGTCAGGGAGTTATAGTGTCCCTGCCCACCAGCACTTGTCCACGTGTCCGTGGTTAGGAGGACCTTGTCACTGACCATGTTAGTCAGGGCACGGATAATCTGACACATGCTGGTGTAGGGCTGGGACGACACACCGTGAAAAGTAGTGGCGGCTGGGGACAGAGTACCGAATGACAGCCACCGCCATGAGGTTCCTAAAAGCTTCTGTCTCTACCAGCCGATAGGGCAGCATCTCCAAGCTCAGCAGTTTGCCTATGTGCACATTTAGGGCTTGTGCCTGTGGTCGAGTGGCAGTGTATTTGAGCTTCCGTTCAAAGGTCTGCTGCAGGGACAGTTGAACGCTGCGCTTGGACACCTTGCTGGAGGGTGTGGAGCATAGTGGAGGTGAAGGGGTGCATGTAGGGTGGGAGGCGCTCGTGCCTAGGGCCTGGGCGGGGGGACTGAAAGCGCCAGCACGTGACACCCCTGTGCGCCTTGCAGTGACTGAACGGCCTTGGTTCCACTGAGTGGGGTGTTTAGCACTCATATGCCTACGCATGCTGGTAATGGTGGCTCCCCTGCTGATCCTGGCGTGACACATGTTGCACACTACAGTCCGTCAGTCATCTGCACTTTCTTTAAAAAACCTCCAGACTTGGGAAAATCTAGGCCTTGCCATGAGAGTTTATCTGCTAGAAACAGTTGCTGATCAACCCCCTCTGCCCCTGCTTCTCCCTCTGCCCACCCCTCTTCCTCTTCCAAACGGTCCTGCGGGTGAACTTGCCTCCCCCTCAGAAGCACTGTCTTTCCTAGCCTTATCCACCCAGCTCGGATCAGTCACCTCATCCACCAGCCCTTTCTCCAATTTCTCACTCTGCTCCCCACTTTACATGCATGACAACAACCTCACTGTCTAACAACCGGGTCTCATTGTTATCATCTCTTCCAACCCCGCTTGCAAGTCCCCACTCTCATCACCCACTGACTGCATGAGCTGCATAGTTTGGGCATCGGGACAGATCGACTGCTCCGGTTGCTCAGACTTAGGGAAGGGTCCAGAAAAGAGTTCCCGGGAGCATGGTGGTGGTGGTGGTGGATCTGAATCCCTCCCTTTCCTAGAGAGACTAGGCTGTGGGGAAGGAGGCTGAGCTGATGGAGCAAGAATTTCACTCCCTTGGGTAGCTTGGGTGGACTGCGTGAAAGACTGGGTGGTGGATAAGTTACTGGACACATTGTCCTCTATCCATGTGATCACCTGTTCACACTGCTGCGGTTTCAATATTGGTCTACCATGTGACCCCGTAAGTTGGGTGAAGAGGCTAGGGATTGAATGTCTCTGGTGTGCCACTGCTCCTTCCTCAACGGGTGCTGCTGTGTCACCCTGCCCTGAACTACGGCTTCTGCCAACTGCATCGCTTGGAACCCAATGCCCACGTCCTCGACTCTTACCCCTGGGGTTCACCATTTTATGGACATTGCACAGTATGGAGCTTAGATATGCCTTGAGAAAGAAATACAGAAAAAAATACTAGTGGTCCCACTAGTTTTTGGGGGGCTGTGGGATACAATTTGTTGGTGGCTGCACCTACAGGATACACACTCTGTGACACTTCCTTTACACTCTGCAAGCAGTAGTGAACTTAAATATACTGTAGCTTGAGTAAGAAAGACAGAAATCTGGAAATATACTAATGGTCCCACTAGTTTTTGGGGGGCCGTGAGATACAATCTGGTGGTGGCTGCACCAATACACTCTGTGACACCCCCTTACAATTAGAGATGAGCGAACCGGTTCAGCCAGTATGGGATCCGGTTTGGATTTTCCCAAAAATCCGAGTCTGATCGGATTCGGATTTTTTGGAAATCCGCTACGATTTTTTTTTTCTTGCTTTCTAAAATGGCAGCCGCTATTCTAGAAAGCAGGAAGTGTTCCGGGCAGGAAAAGCGCTTTCCCATGATGCCCGGAACACATCCAATCAGAAGGGATCTTGCACTAGCCCACCCCCTGTGTGACGTCGGTATTGCTATAAAGGAGCGGTCACATGACCGCACCACACAGTGTGTAGAGAGAGAGAGGAAGCAAGCTGCTGTTGTGTACTACAGACTACTGAGAAGATATTGTGGGAAAGGAAAGGAAAGATTAGGAAAGCGGAGAGGAGAAACATCTAGTGATTGAGAGAGAAATATATAGAGGGCGAAAGATAGATAGATTAGGCATAGGACAGCAAAGGGTGCACAGAAACTAAATGTGCAGTACAGTCCTATACTTCTAAAAGTGTGTATATCACATCTGTCCTTATCCTGAAAGACTAAAATACCTGGTGCAGGTGTAAGCATTATATCTTAAAAAACTGCTGCATATTATATATATTGTAGAAGTGTCACTGGAAAAGTGTTCGAGGGGAGGTAGATCTTACCCAGGCTACTGCATATGGTGAGATGGTGAATCCAGGTGAGATCTGTCACTCAGCAGTATTATGCTGCTGAGTTGTTCTTTCCATTTTCCGGGCCTGGATTTACTGGAATGGTGGGTAGGTTGGTAGTGGGTCCTGCCATTCCCTTCCCCCCGATCCAGTTAGGGTGTTGCAGTCAGGTGTGCCCTGATGAGCCTGCAACAAGTTAAAAGCTCCACAGAGCTACAGGGGATTGCTCTCAGCCAGGGGTGAACAGCCTGCATGCTGGTTCTCCTGGGATCAAGGAATACTGCCGCTGCTGGGGCCTATTCATACCCTGCGATACAGCCTATTGAAGTGTCAGACAGGTGACCTGCTTGTTAGTAAGTGCCTAGACGGGCAAGACCTTTTTGTTTGTTTTATTCTTAAAGCACGGTGCTGCTGTATTTCTGTTTGATGGACTGTTTATGCTGCAAATAAACACCAAGCTGTTATTTTACAAGTGCAAGTCTGCTGTGAACTGTGTCCAAACACACCATCCCCCGGGAAGATCCCTACAATTGGTGCTGCGGAGCGGGCAAAACGGTTGCTAGGGGCAACGGTGTGCATCAACTTGGCTACAGCTGCTTATGTCCTGGGTGAAGGCTGCTGCTTCACTCCAAAACAGACAAGCAACATGGAGGAGATGATGAAGCAGCTAATGCAAGTGAGTTTGCAACAACAACAGGCGTTGGTCGCACAACAACAGGCTCAGGCAGCCGCTAAACAGGATCAGGCGGCCGCTAACCTTCGCCATGAACAGGCAATGGTTGCACATCAGCAAGCGATGGCTCAACAACAGAGACTTATTGAGCACCTGATAGCGAAGCAAGAGGCGCCTGCAGGTGCTAATCCCCAGCCGGTGGCAGCAGCCGCTCCAGAGACTTTTTCTGTGAGAAGAGCTGTGCAGCGAGCGCTGCAAAAGATGACTGCTGATGACGATGTTGAGGCCTACTTAACTGTCTTTGAGCGTGTGGCTGAGAGAGAGAAATTATCAGCCACTGAGTGAAGTAATTGCGCCCTATTTAACAGGCGAACCTCAAAAGGCCTACTATGACCTCAGTGAGCAAGAGGTCAAGGACTATCCTCGGCTAAGAGCAGAGATACTCGCCCGACTAGGAGTTACTGCTGCTGTCCGTGCCCGGAGGGTCCGCAACTGGAGCTACAGTCGGGACAAGTCAGCGAGGTCCCAGATGTACGACCTGATCCATTTGGCAAGAAAGTGGTTGGAGACAGACACTTCTACTCCTGCCCAGATCCTAGAGAGATGTTCCTGCAGCACCGTCACCTCCCCGGAGTGCCAGATCTGTGCCATCAGCTGGTAAGAGTCTTCCATCTATTGGGGGAGTGTGGAGGGGTGCTGATAGAGGGAAGAGCGCTCAGGAGGTGTTTCAGGGGCAAAAGACTGGTGATGGTCCCCGGTGGCTAAGTGGCCCTAAAAAGGACTCCCTGCCAAGGAGACCAGGCCCTATCCAGTGCTGGAGATGCCATGAGACGGGACATGTGTCTGCCCATTGCCCTATTACCCATGAGCCCCTGGAGTGTGACGCTAGCCGGCGTCAGTCGCTATTTGCGGAACCGTCTTTTGTTGCAGTCACTGGACTAGAGACTGAACCGCAAGTCTGCAACATTACGGTCAATGACTTCCCTGTTAAGGCGTTGCTGGACTCAGGAAGCCTTGTCACCTTGGTGCATGCCAGCCTGGTGACTGGGGACTTTGTGCCAAAAAGACATATGAGTGTGGTGTGCATACATGGTGATACAAAAGTTTACCCTATAGTACTGGCTAATGTCGGGACTGAACTAGGCGCTGTACAGTATGAAGTGGGTGTGGTTAAAAACCTCATGCATAATGTGATATTGGGGCTGTGATTTTCCATTGTTCTGGGCTCTATGGGGAAAACAACAATTCCCTGAAAGGAGTGAGGATACCCCTAAGTCTATTGCATTACCCACGGTAAATGATAAAAATGTACAGGATGAAAATGATGCTTTTCCTTTGCAGGTCCTGGCTGGTGAGGAAGAGGCTCCTTCCACTGCGCAGAATGTTCCAGACTTAGAGGTGTCTAGGGATAATTTTGGTACTGCACAGTTGCAGGACCCCACTCTCAGAAATGCGAGAGAGCAGGTCACTGTTATGAATGGGGTACCTCAGGAACCAGAAGCTGAGAAAAAGTTTCCACATTTTTCTGTGACTAACGATCTCTACTATAGAGTCACTACGATTAATGACGAGGTTGTGGAACAGCTTCTGGTGCCTAAGTTGTACCGGCGTCAGGTACTCGACATGGCCCATAATCATGTCCTTGGGGACCACTTGGGGACAGATAAAACGCAGGAGAGAGTCCTCCAGAGGTTTTATTGGCCTGCAATTTATGCTGACATAAAAACATACTGTGAGTCGTGCCCCACATGTCAGCTTAGCGCCCCAGTGTCCCATTTCCGCAGTCCTTTGGTTTCGCTCCCCATCATAGAGGTACCTTTTGACCGCATTGCAATGGACTTAGTGGGTCCCATTGTAAAGTCGGCAAGGGGACACCAGTACATTTTGGTGGTCTTAGACTATGCCACCCGCTATCCTGAGGCTGTGCCCTTAAGAAACACTGCATCTAAAACAATTGGCCGTGAGTTGTTTTATATGTTTTCCAGGGTGGGGATCCCCAAAGAAATCTTGACCGACCAAGGTACCCCGTTTATGTCAAAGGTGATGAAGGATCTATGCAAACTGTTTAAAATCTCACACCTACGTACTTCTGTATATCATCCCCAGACAGATGGATTAGTGGAGAGGTTTAATAAAACCCTGAAACATATGTTAAAGAAAGTGGTGGAAAAAGATGGCTGGGATTGGGATCACTTACTTTCTTACCTGATGTTTGCTATTAGGGAAGTGCCCCAAGCGTCCACAGGGTTCTCTCCTTTCGAGTTGGTCTATCGTCTATGGTCGTCACCCTAGGGGTTTATTGGATATAGCGAAAGAGACATGGGAAAGCGAGTCCACCCCATATAAGAGTGTTATTGAGCATGTAGCACAAATGCAGGACCGTATAGCCACTGTAATGCCCCTAGTAAGGGAACAGAGGGCGCAAGAGGGCCAAAGTAGAATTTACAATCGTTCTGCGAGAATCAGGACATTCAGCCCAGGTGACCGGGTACTCATACTTGTTCCCACGGTAGAAAGTAAATTCTTAGCAAAGTGGCAGGGTCCCTATGAAATTGTAGAGAAGGTCAGTGAGGTCAACTACAGGGTACACCAACCAGGTAGAAGGAAGCCTTTCCAAGTTTATCACATAAACTTGATCAAACCCTAGAAAGACAGGGAATCCTTGGTGGCGACAAACACTGTTAATAATTTGTCACAACCAATCCCTCCGGTCAAGATTGGTGATACTCTATCCGTGTCACAGAAGCAGGAGACTAAAGAGTTTTTGCAGAAAAATAAAGACAAGTTTTCTGACCTTCCAGGACGTACACATCTCATTCACCATCACATTGAAACTGAGCCTAGAAGCAGAGTAAACCTTAAGCCCTATAGGATACTAGAAGCACGGAGGGAGGCGGTATCTTCCGAGGTAAAACGTGTTGCTTGACCTAGGAGTCATTGAGGTGTCCCAGAGCGAGTGGTCCAGCCCGATTGTGCTAATCCCTAAGCCCAATGGAACTCGGAGGTTCTGTAATGATTTTAGAAAGTTAAATGAGATCTCCAAGTTCGATGCCTACCCCATGCCCAGGGTAGATGAGTTGATTGAAAGAATGGGTAATGCCAGGTATATAACTACCCTCGATCTCACTAAGGGCTACTGGCAGATCCCCCTCACTCCTGACGCAAGAGAGAAGACTGCGTTCTCCACCCCTGATGGGCTCTTCCAATATGTAGTGATGCCATTCGGGTTACATGGAGCCCCTGCCACTTTTCAGAGGTTGATGGACTTGATTCTGCGACCACATCGTGATTACTCCGCTGCCTACCTCGATGATGTGGTCATTTTAGCCCGGATTGGGAAAGTCACCTCTGTAAGGTCCAGGTGGTGTTAGATGCCATAAGCGATGCGGGGTTAACCATCAATGCAGAGAAGTGTGCATTAGCCTTGGAGGAGGCCAAATACCTGGGCTACATTATTGGGAGGGGGTTAGTGAAAACCACAACTAAATAAAATTGAGGCAATACAGAATTGGCCTAAACCCCTCACAAAGAAAACAGGTCAGAGCTTTCCTGGGTATTACGGGCTATTACCGTAGGTTTGTGCCAAACTTTGCCACAATTGCAGCCCCGCTAACTGACCTGACAAAGGGTGCGAAGTCCGCAATGGTGACATGGACTCCAGAGGCCGAGAAGGCTTTTCAAAGCCTTAAATCTGCCTTGAGTCAAACACCTGTGCTAGTTACCCTGACTTTAGGCAGAGTTTCTAGTACAGACAGATGCCTCTAACACAGGGTTAGGGGCCGTTCTCTCACAGGTCGTGAATGGCGAGGAGCACCCGGTGATGTACTTAAGCAGGAAGCTATCCCCGGCCGAGAAAAACTATGCCATTGTTGAGCGAGAATGTCTGGCAGTGAAGTGGGCCCTAGAGTCCCTGAGGTACTACTTGCTAGGCAGAAAATTCAAGTTAGTGACCGACCATGCCCCCCTAACATGGATGAAGCTTAACAAGGAGAAAAATGCGAGGGTGACTAGATAGCTTCTGTCCCTCCAAAACTTTAATTTTACGGTGGAACACCGGCCAGGAAAGTTACAGGCAAATGCTGACGCCCTATCAAGGGTACACTGTCTGTGGGGACAAAATGCTCAGCCCTCCGGTCTGAAAAAGAGGGGGGAGATATGTAGACATGTCACAGGAAAAGTGTTCGAGGGGGCGTACATCTCACCCAGGCTACTGCATATGGTGAGATGGTGAATCCAGGAGAGATCAGTCATCAGTCATCAGAGTTGTTCTTTCCATTTTCCGGGCCTGGATTTACTGGAATGGTGGGTAGGTTGGTAGTGGGACCTGCCATTCCCTTCCCCCCGATCCAGTTCGGGTGTTGCAGTCAGGTGTGCCCTGATGAGCCTGCAACAAGTTAAAAGCTCCACAGAGCTACAGGGGATTGCTCTCAGCCAGGGGTGAACAGCCTGCATCTCCTGGGAGCAAGGAATACTGCCGCTGCTGGGGCCTATTCATACCCTGCGATACAGCCTATTGAAGTGTCAGACAGGTAACCTGCTTGTTAGTAAGTGCCCAGACGGGCAAGACATTTTTGTTTGTTTTATTCTTAAAGCACGGTGTTGCTGTATTTCTGTTTGATGGACTGTTTATGCTGCAAATAAACACCAAGCTGTTATTTTACAAGTGCAAGTCTGCTGTGAACTGTGTCCAAACACACCATCCCCCGGGAAGATCCCTACAATATATATATATATATATTATATATATATATAATATACAACAAAATTTCTATACTTGGACTCTTCTGATTGATAGTGTGTATATCACATCCGTCTTATCCTAAGAGACAAAAATACCTCGTCCAGGTTGACTACTGCTGTGCCTGCCCTTGCCTCCACGTTAACTACTGCTGGGACTTAACTGGCATTCATATTAAATACTGCTGCTCCTGCCTGGCCTCCATGTTGGCTACTGCTGCTCCTGCTTGGCCTCCATGTTGACTACTGCTGCTCCTGTACTGGTCTCCAATGACTACTGCTGCTCCTGTACTGGCTTCCAATGACTACTGCTGCTCATTCACTGCATTTGTGACCTTTTTCCTGCATAGACCCTGTAATGGTGAATTTCCTGCATAGACCCTGTAATGGTGAGTTTCCCGCATAGACCCAGTAATGGTGAGTTTCCCGCATAGACCCAGTAATGGTGAGTTTCCCGCATAGACCCAGTAATGGTGAGTTTCCCGCATAGACCCAGTAATGGTGAGTTTCCCGCATAGACCCAGTAATGGTGAGTTTCCTGCATAGACCCTGTAATGGTGAATTTCCTGCATAAACCCAGTAATGGTGAGTTTCCTGCATAGACCCTGTAATGGTGAATATTGAAGACTTTGAGATAGATAAGATAATGATGTTACTGACATGTAGAGCCCTAAATTCAACCAAATACACTACCCCCGTATCATATAGATGCTTTAAACTATGAAATGCGAAGAAATCCGAAGTTCGGTCGAACCAAACTTCCGAAAAAATCCGAAAGTCCGGCCGGACCCAACTTTTGAAAAGTTCGCTCATCTCTACTTACAATGAGCAGTGAACTTCTATGCAGGTGTACTACAAATTACAGCAATGCAATGTACTACAGCAGCACCACCAGCCACAAAATCATAAAAGAGTACTGAGCACTTCTTAGGGGTCTGTATGCCACACCTAATGTCACCTTTCTGCCAGCAGCCGATCACCACAGTGTGCTGCTGCAATCGTGCTAGCTGCACTGTAAGTCCCAGCAAGCAGTCTGTAGTAATATAATTTAAAAACTATTTGAAGCCCTTACAGGCGCTGTTTGGTTGTTTCACTAGTTTTCCCTGCCTACTGGAACGCTAATTCCCTCCCTAACACTCTCCCTGACCAGCAGCAGCTCTGTCCCTGATCTCTTCCAGCATACATGTGAGCCGAACCTTGCCGGACGCGCTTTTTATATGGCAGGGTCATCTGATTTGGCCAACCAATCGCTGCTATCGGCATGTATGGGTCCCACGTGATCGCAGGATGTACCAAAGAGTCTCCTGCATGTTTATTGGCTGAGAAATAGCGCCCAAACTTATGGAAAACGGATTTTCTCGAGTATTGCGAGATGCTCGTGCCGAGTAACAACTACCATCGAGTACCCTAATGCTCGAACGAGTACCAAGCTCGGACAAGCATGCTTGCTCATCACTAGAGATGAGCAAACCTCGGAGCATGCTCAAGTTGATTCGAACACGAAACTTTCTGCATTTTATTAACGGTGGCTGCTGAACTTGGATAAAGCCCTAAGGCTATGTGGAAATCATGGATATAGTCATTGGCTGTATCCATGTTTTCCAGACAACCTTTGAGCTTTATCCAAGTTCAGCAGCCACCGCTAATCAAATGCCAAACGTTCGGGTTCGGATCAACTTGAACCCGAACCCGGTTCGCTCATCTCTACTCATCACTAATCACCACTCCACACCAACAACAAATCATCGATGTAGAAGCAAAAGTTTTTCCGATGCTACTCCGTATACGCTTTACTTGCTGCAACATAGCCAGCTATTCTCTTTCCCGGAATAGGAGTGCAAAGGACCCTCTACCTGTGGGTGATCAGGCATTGCAACATGGATAAAAGGAAACGTATTCCAGTAGTCCAATAAAATCTGGTATTTATTCTGTTAATTCCATAAAATCGTTACATACAAAAAACGTAGAAAAATACTAGATGCGTTTCGGCACACTCTGAGTCTTGCTCATATGCTGTGATCAAGACTCAGAGTGGTCCGAAATGCGTCTAAACAAATACTTTTTCCCAATGGGATATGGTTAGGTTTGCAAGGGACGGGGAGGATTTAGCTCCCATCGAACTCCGCTAACTTGCAGGTAGATAAAGTACCACATAACATAAAATAAATGCAATAAGATCTGGACTGTAATAACTGCAATGACTCCATGGCTACCTGATGGGATATGCATGTGTTATGGATGCACCTCAAGAGTGTTGTCATATTGACTGTCTGCTCCAAATTACAAGTTATAAGTTTATAGTGCGCTGTCAGGAATGTATACTGAAGCCTGGTATGAACTGTGTTGCCCTTTGTCTGACACACCCGCTTTCCTTTCAGCCTCCTGGCAGTGCAAGGGTTACACTGCTCACTACTGGCCTTGGTTATTGCAGCTGGGTAGTGTTCTTTGACTGACAGATTCCTCTTCCGTCTTGAAGCTTGGGAGATCATAACACCGGTCCAATGATGATCTGGACCAGGCTCTTGGTCAGCATAAAACAAAGCTGAGGCAGCCTCTCAGCGCTGGCTATTTAAGTTAATACCTGGTCCAGCTCCCCCTTGCCTCGACTGTGTTACCTGACCTCTGGCTTTGACTTTTGACAACCCGATTGTTACTTGTTTTGTACTGCGCTGCCCATTTGGTTTGACCCTGCCTGTTTGACTATCCTATATTGTGTTTGTCCGTCTGTCTTGTTCTGTGTTTCACGTACTCAGTATATGGAATGTCTTTGTGGTTGTCCGTGTCCGCCTAGGGCCGATTGAGGCAAGTAGTTAGGGACAGAGGGGGGTTCAGACCGAGGACCCACTATTGTGTCTTGTCCCTACCTGTCCCGTCCTAACACGCACACTGAGAATCAAACACTATGACACACTGATGGTTAAGGTGGATCTCCTTTATTTAAATTATCAGTGGTTAGTAGTGATGAGCGAATAGTGAAATATTCGAATATTCGATATTCGTACGAATATCTCCCGAATATTCGAATATTCGATCGAATATTCAATCCCATTAAAGTCTATGGGAACAAGTATTCGATTATTGAAAAACATCTATTCAACCGATTGGGGTTAAAAAACGGAAGCTGGGGGATTTGAACGCTTATCGAATAAGTATCGAATATTCGGCGAATTATTCGATAATATTCGATCGAATACCTTACTATTCGATCGAATATCTATTCGTTCGAACAGTATTCGCTCATCACTAGTGGTTAGCCCTTGGATGTTATTTCGTACATAAGAGGTAAGATCTGAGGGGTTGGATTCTTCTTTCTTCAACCCCACTATTTGTTCTGTTCATAGGACATACAGTAAGTAGTGTTGAGTGGACTTGTCTAACTGTTCAGGAATCTCCAAGCTGGAACACTTGGCATCTGGTGTCTGTTAAAGTTGGATGCTGCCCTCAGGCTGCAAGGAAAACATAGATATAATGGCACCCAACTTCTTTAGCGGACGGGAGTCAAATGCTAAGCATTCTGGTTTGGAGAGCATTTGGGAAGTCCGTAACACCAGACATAGAAGTAGTTTACCATTTTTAATGTAAATCTGTTTTCCCTGAGTGTTTTCAGCAGCACAAAACTCTTCTTTTTTTTTTCCTTGATCAATTCATACACAAAATTCTGATTTGCTGATTTAGCCTAGCGGCACTAGTATCAGCCATAGGTGTGAGGTGCAGCACTCTGTTTCTTCCCTGAACCGCATTTCTGTTTTCCCTTAGTGTTTTCAGCAGCACAAAACTCTTATATTTTTTTTGGTTTTTTTTGTTTCTTGTCTGTATTCAATAAATGGTGGGAGTATAGAAGGCTTCCATTTACAGAATCTTTCATTATCTAATACCAAAAAGCTACACCCACCCTTTCAGTCTGTAGGGCACAGAAATGATCACTATTTGTGATGCTGAAAGGTCTAAGGGAATACAGATTTAGGCTATGTTCACACAGCGTATATTTTCATAAAATCACGGCTGCTGTACAACGGCCATGATTGTTACGAAAATATAAGTTACCTTGCTGTCTATGGAATCCCGGCCAGAGCGTATACACATGGTATACACTCCTGCAGGGATCCCGAGCAGTGCCGAAAACAACTGACTCGTCAGTTTTCTGCGGCCCCTATTCATTGAATAGCGGCTGCAGAAAACCATGTCAATGCACAATATGGAGCGAGTGGCTACGTTCACACACTATGGAGCAGAAAGGCTATGTTCACACACAGTGGAAATTGAGTGTATGGCCTTCATTTAATAGCAAATAACAGATGTTTTTTTTAACAGATGTCCAATAAGTTCACTATTCTTTTCATCACTATTATTTGTCTTTCTTCCTTAGATGCAGATAAATGTGAACAGTGCCCAGAAGATGAATGGCCGAATTTAGGAAATTCTGGTTGCCTGAAAAGACCCGCTTGATTTTTTATCCTTTCAGGATCTACTTGGGACATTGTTCACATCACTTATTGTTATATTATATGTTTGTTCAGTAATCGTCCTAGGTATATTTATTAGATATAGAGAGACGCCTATAGTGAAGGCCAATAACCGGAATCTCAGTTACACCATCCTCATCTCCCTTATGTTGTGCTTTCTATGTTCCCTTCTGTTCATAGGTAATCCGGCCAAGCTGACTTGTTTGTTACAGAATATTATCTTCAATTTAGTTTTTGTTGTTGCTGTTTCTTCTATTTTGGCAAAAACCATCACAGTATTAATGGCCTTTAATGTCACTGGACCCGGCTGGGGAGTCAGAATAAGTTCAAGAAAAATTTCCCATGTGTTTATTGTACTTTGTTTTATAGGTGAATTTAGTATCTGTATATACTGGATGACGTTTTATCCCCCATATCCTGATAGAGATTCAGTGTCTAAACCCGGTATCCTTATATTACATTGTAATGTCGGCTCCCAGGTGATATTTTATCTCGCTCTCGGGTATAACAGCTTCCTTGCTCTTCTATGTTTTCTTGTGGCTTACTTTGCTAAAAAGTTGCCCGATAGATTCAATGAAGCTCATCACATCACCTTCAGCATGTTGGTGTTCTGTAGTGTATGGATCTCATTTATACCGGCGTATATCAGCACTAGAGGCAGGTACATGACCGCCGTGCAGGTATTCGCCATCTTAGCTTCCAGTGCTGGACTGTTAGGATTCATATTCTTCCCAAGATGCTTCATTATAATATTTAGACAGGAATTAAATGTAAAAAAGTCACCGTATATTAGAAGATAATGGTGTCATTTCTTTTTTTTTTTTTGTTGCAGAAATCAGTAGTACAAGTGATTAAAAAGAAAGTCTGTAACAGGTTTTATTAAGTAAATAAGCAAAAGTCGTTCAGCTTGTCCTTAAGCCCCATATTATCCTTCTTTAAACTGTTTATCTCTTTATGAACCTGGGCCACAGAGCTCTCCAGAGGGAGAATTTGCTTTTCCATCACAGCCATTTTATCACGAATGTTAGAAAGATCTTGACGCACCAACATTATATCCGATGATACTGTCCCCATCTGCGCAGTTACAACAATATAGCCTGGCTACATTTGGAACTTCGGATAGAATTCCTTTAAAAACTGCCGGATCAGCGCCAGCTCTATGTCCTAAATCTCCCTCCAATAGCTCCGACTGGAGAGGAAGAGCCTCTCCCACAGAGGAGTTAAGGGAGAGATCAATTTTATTAGATGCCGGAGATTTCAAATACTTCCCAATCTTGGGAGGTGGAGTAGAATCTTTAACAAGAACCCCTTTCCCAGCTTTCGTATTATGGGGTTTATTAGCCATGACAAAAAGACCAATAGTTCTTAAATATTCGGCCAGAGTACGTATACTTTACAGTCCTTCCAAACCGTGAGAGGGGGGGCGCCACTGGTCCCAGCCAGAAAGAGTACTTTCCCCAGATCCGCCAGAGGGGAGCCACGAGAATGGGGGGGAACCCGAACATCACCTCAGCGAGATTGGTATAGGAGGAGTTGCTGTGTATTTGGCAACAAAAGAGGGGGGAGGGGGGAGGGGGGGCTGGATGGAGGTGGGTGTTGTTTTTTTTTTTTTTTTCCCTCTCTGAATGTTAGAATTTTGACTTGGAACATCAGAGGCATGGCTGACAGGGTTAAGAAACATGCAATTATGGGGGTAATAGTGAGACATCTGCCTGCAATAGTTGCTTTGGTCGAGACTCATATATCTAAGGATGCTGAAATTGTTAGCAAGTGTTGGGCTAAGTATGAATTTCATTCCTGCCTGTCATCCTTACTCCTCTGGTGTTTCAGTTTATGTGCACAAAATGGTTTGATTTTGATCTTCTTTGTAAGACAAGCGACTTTAAAGGTCGTTATGTTTTTCTTTAGGCAAGTAAGTGGGGTACCCGTTATTT
>NW_027210549.1:0-64812 GCF_027789765.1 Dendropsophus ebraccatus
TTTGAACCGAACATCGAGTTGTTCGTTCATCACTAGTGTGAATGCATACGGTCTTCACATGGTCTATGAGGATCATCTTGATACTAGAATGCAGAAAGAAGCATGTGAGGTATAGGGTCTGTGAAGTCTGCAGAAAGAGAATCCTCTAAGTTTTATATTTGTATATAGGTTTATGATAGTTGTATAATTGACAAGTTGCTAGGCATAAACCAGCCAAGAAAACTGTGATGAAAACTAAGCACATAAGGACAGAGAAAATAAATTTTTAACTTCCTTTTATTTTCTGCAATTCAATCAAACCGTATCATAAAGCTGAAGACAATTTCCAGGCTTCTATTCTTCCATGTATCACATGCTCAATCTGTGACTTTGAATATAGGTCAGTAAATTTGATTGTTACACACTTTTACTAACTTTATATAATATTTGAAGAAACATGAAGTCTTAGCGGACTAGTTTTAAAATTTAAATTTAGACTGTTATTAATAATATATATGTTCACCAAACAATCAAGTTGAATATGTTATTTTCTCTTTTCAACTCCCTTATGAACTTCTACAATGTATGTTTTGTACTTTCATCTTTTCCAAAATGTCTGTATTCTATTGTATAACCTAATGAGGCAGTATCCTGTTATTTCTGCCAGCAATAATATTGGGTTATAATTAAAAGGAAAATAACTCAGACCTGAAGTTGTCAAGACTCTAGTTTTACCTGCAGTTAA
Organism: Dendropsophus ebraccatus; assembly: GCF_027789765.1. Classification (NCBI taxonomy): domain Eukaryota; kingdom Metazoa; phylum Chordata; class Amphibia; order Anura; family Hylidae; genus Dendropsophus; species Dendropsophus ebraccatus. The sequence goes on from NW_027210549.1 coordinate 725, forward strand.
ATTCTTCCTCAATTTAGTGTTTTTTTAATTCTAGAAAATAAATAAATAAACATCTGCCAGGGTGTTTTATGGCCAATGCTCCTAGTATTTTATTTCAGAAAGTGTTCAGAAAGAATTTGTAAATTATGACCATATTATAATACAGCATTCTCATTTAAAACTCAAACAATGTAGGTAAAATTATTATGTGACATGCATGCTTTGGAGAATGAAAAATGTACAAACTGCTATAATGATAATAAGCAAACTTTAAACTATATATATTTGTTTACATTTTTAACTACTACTAAAGTAAAAAAAAAGTAAAAGAAAGTAAAAAGTTGCATCTCTAAAAAATATTCACCTGTCAAAAATCCAATTATTCACCTAAAAATAGTTGCAAAGCCCTTGATAAATTTCCCCCTCAGTGTCGATAAAATTTATCACAAATATTTGCAGAAAATATTTAGAAAATGATGGACATTTTTTTTCCCACACATTTGTTTTTTTACACTGTCTTTACTACTAAATTCAATGGACCTTTAAAAAAGAACTGCACTCAAAAAAGTCTGGAGTAGAATAAAGTACCAACAACCATGATTGTAATGACACTTGTGCAGTGCTATTGGTTTAAGTATTGTATAACACTAACAGATAGATGCCCCTGAATGCTATGATGGGTATGTGAACAAAACTTAAAAAATACAATAGTCTGCAGGGACCAACAAAACATAACTTTTAAAACAAAACTTTTATTTATATATTTATATTTAAGGCCATGTTCACATAACATGAGACACCGGACATTCCGTGACCCGGCCAGTGTAGGAGAAGATCATCCCGGCCGGTATTGCCGATGATCTTCACTGCCGCTGAATTTAGATGCGGGCGCATCAGTGTGCACCCGCATCCGAATTCCCTGCTGCGCACAACGGAGTGTGCGGCTGGAGCCACACGCTCCATTGTGTGCACTGACAGGTTCTCTGCGGCCACTATTCAATGAATAGCAGTTTTTTGCGGCGCTGCTAGGGATCCCAGCCGGAGTGCATACTATGTGTAGACACTCCGGACGGGATTCCCTCAGCTGCAGCACAACTTAAGTTCTGTAGTGATCACAGCTGTTGTTGCCGATTTTCAACAATGGTCGTGATTACTACGGAACTTACCTTGTGTGAAGATAGCCTCAATGTGCATAAAAATATTAAAAGTTATTGGTGTCAGTATAACACAAGACTCTACAATAGAACCATATTGGCCATGTTGTAAATCAACATGGTTTGCCTATAGGATTAAAATTAATTGTATGACAGATTCTGAATAGGATTTTGGCTTCCACTTTAAACTGAAGCCTCCAAATTAAAAAAAAAAAAAAAATAGTATAAAATAGTTTATTGATGTTAAAATTTAAAGGTAGGAATCTTGTTGGGGAATATATTTGGCTACTTGTATTCTGTATACGTGTATGCTCTCGTATGAAAGAGAAAAAAAATAGAGTTAAATGCAAGTACCATAGATATGCTGAATAATACAGTATGTTGCACTTAGCCCTGAACTACTCTCCTGGATAAATTTTGGTAGTTTAAACTCCCTTTGGATTTTTCACCTCAGTTTCTGAAAGTCTTAATGAGCAACAACACATCAAAGAAGGGATCTTCTTATTCTTCTCTTTGTGAATAATGACCTACTTTCTCTTATCTTATTCTTGTGTCGATTCTACACACTTTCACAGAAAGGAAAACTCAGGTTGTTTATATAAATATAAAATAATTAGCAATTTGTTATCTGCCTAATTCATGAAGAATTTATCATTTAAGTAAATTTTACAGTTTTTATTCTTTGTAAAAAAAAATTACCATTTTGCATTTAGAAGACTGAGAAGTGTTAATAATTTTAGAAACACAAATCTACATATTATTTTAAAATATTGATTTCCAGTTTCCAGGGAAAGTATTTAGCTCCTTTAAGCATGTGTTGTAAGAGTTAAGGCCCTATTACACAAAGCGATTATCACTCGTATTTTGCCAATTATTGTCTGTTATGGTCGATAATCGCCTGGTGTAATAGATAGTATTAAAAGGCAATGATCAGCCGCCATGCACGATGTCGGCTAATCATTGTTTTTCAGCATGTTTAATTTTTTTAATGATCTTCTGACCGTCGCTCCGCCTAACAGGAGCGGCGGCAGCAGATCGCTGTTATCTCCTATGGGCTCTCTGGATGACCTAGAGATCGTCCAGGGAGTCCCTCCTGCAGCTCCCCGCAACCCCCCTGCTCTTACCCGCTCTCTGTCGGCGGTTTCATAGCACCGGAAGCGAGCGGGGAATGAGGAGCAGATGAGTGCTGATCTGACAGGTCGGCGCTTGCTTGTTCCTTGCTTGGACCCATTAGGATATTCAACTGGAGAACCTCTTGAAATGGGCTTTTGCATATATACAGTACATTGAAAGTATAAAGTTTCACATATTCAAAAATTGTTCTTTTATTTCAATTTTTATACATTTTGTTTAAAGTTTAGAAACTGTTCAGATATGTAATCCTTGTAGTCTGAATTTTGTGTGATTAATTATAAAAATTAAAATAATTTCCCAATTGTGTTGTGTGTAAAAGGTTGTTTCATTCAATCCAAATTTCAATTAATATGTCAGAATAAACTTTTCTTTTAGGCAAATTATATACCTGAGGAATAATGCCGGACCCAGGTGATCTTGTCAGCCCCTGGGAAAGTGGTCAAAAAATACTCACAGCTTGAGTGACCTTAGCTGTCTCAAGTGAGGTGCTAGAAAGAGTAGTTAAAGACCATTAGCCAGCTGGAGACCTTGTATCTTTTCTGCGTAATTGGCAAAGACTAATATATTGTGACAGATGGGAATAGACAGAGATACCAAAATATGTTATTCCAATTAAACCACACTCAGAAGAGGATGTTCTAAAAGTAGAAATGTTTCCATTTTCATAAACAAAAGACTTATAATAGTAATAACTTATGTCCCTGGAAACTTTAGAATTTCTACTCTGTCTTTATATTCCATACAGTTTATGTTCCAACCATATAGTATTGCTGAATAGATAGACACATTAACAGAAATATTAGCAACATTAAAGTAGAACATATAATATACTGAACTGTTCTCTCTATGACTCCTCATAATTATGTGTTGCAGACTGCATCACCTGATGCTTTCCAGAACTGCTGACAGACTTAAAGGGGTAGTGCGGCGTTTCAAAATTATTCACTAAATAACACACATTACAAAGTTGTACAACTTTGTAATATATGTTATGCTAGTGAATGGCCCCCTTCCCTGTGTTCCCCCCACCCACGCTAGACCCGGAAGTGTGATGCACTATACTCACCTGATTCGTGTCGACCCCCGTCCGCCATCTAGGGACAATGATGTCATCTTTGGGAGGCTGGCCGAACCGCTCCATCCGTCCCTCATGCCGGCCCCCCTCTGCCACGTCATTAGCTGCTCAGCCGCGATTGGTTGAGTATAATTGTGACATCATTGCCCCAAGATGGCGGACGGGGTTCGACATGAATCAGGTGAGTATAGTGCATCACACTTCCGGGTCTAGCGTGGGTGGAGGGGAACACGGGGAAGGGGGATATTCACTAACATAACATACATTACAAAGTTGTATAACTTTGTAATGTGTGTTATTTAGTGAATAATTTTGAACTGCCGCACTATCCATACACCTCCATGGAACTGGAGTGCTAAGTACTACCCTGTAAGATCTACCCTGTTTTCCTAAAAAGAAGACAGTGTTTTATGTTCTTTTTTGCTCCCAAAGATGTGCTATGTCTTATATTCAGGAGATATTTTTTATGAAGAAGAATTAACACTTATTGTTCAGCAAAAAGAAATGAACATTTATTATATACTGTATAGTAGTTGTCATCACAAACCAGCATAACCAGACAAACCCAACCTCCCTCCCCATTACCGCCCCCCATCCCCTTAGTGGAGTGGCGACAGAGTCTTACTTTTGGGGGATGCCTTATTTTCAGGGGATGCCTTATTTTAAGCTATCCTGTTAATCCTCCTTTATGCCTTTTTTTGGAGGATGTCTTACCTGTTTGACATCTTCAAACAGTTTAGTGAGTCTAAATGTGCCTACTACTATACTTTATTGCTATTAACATATGACACTGATGTTTATATTTTAATAGCCTCTATGAGATAGTTCCCCCCGCACCAAGCATACCATTTCTAGACTATGATGTAGGCTGTGAAAAAGCACGCTGTGTCGTGTGAAACAGCTGTTGACAGTTATCTGTCTGCATCTGATGACCAGTTTGCTAGCTGAATAAACTTCAATTTGGTTGCAGTGGAAGAGTGCTCCAATTTTGCTTCTGTTTTTGCTCTTATATTTTAAAAGGCCTATCATAATGAGAGGCTCCCTTCAAACTGTATGCACTTAAGCATTACAGCAAGTATTCATTCTCATCCATTAAGATTTAAAAGTTTGTTTTAACTTACTTTCTGAAAAGTAAAAAAAAAATCTTGTCAAACTTAACTGAAATGCTGTCTGCTATGTGTGATATTGGTACAAAGAAATGTCAATGTATAATTTCTTTGTATTTTTAAATGCTCAAGTGCTTCATTCGAGTAATGAACCCCATAAGTCAATGGGAGACTCAAGCAATTTTTCAGGGGCCTCCTATCCAGCAGAGGGGAAGGTGTCTGGTGCTCCTGAAAACCTAGGAAACTTATGGAAACACCATGGAAATGGAAGTGTCACTGAAGGGGGAACATGCATGGATGCATCAAAAACTCTAGGTTCCCTGTATTAAAAGGACTTTTGGATCTACAATATTGTAGATCAGCCTGTGCTGCAGGACTATATAAGAGCTGTGCCCAGAACCAACCAAACTATTGGTGCCATTTAGAAATAGATTTGTATACCTTTATGCTAATAAGCTGACATATACCACATATGTACATCAATTTTGTAATAAGAACATTTAGTCTAAGATATGAAAGCCAAATCCTGAGAATTGTTATTTACTGTAGGAAAGATCATTTCTTTATCTAACCTTATAGTGAACCTGCCTACAAGTGCAATCATTTCCCAAAATGATTTTGCACACTCTGTGATGTCATCCAGAACAATCTCCTGACACGGCAAGATCACCTGAATAATGTATTTCTAATTGTGGAAGGTAAGGAAACCAGAAGTAGATAGAAACATTTCTGAATAGGAGGATTACCTGAGAACTCGTGAAGTGCTTCTTGCTTTGTTCTTCATTGCTTTGTTAGGCAAGGAGTCATTGGGCACCTTCATAGGACTCTGAATCCTAAACCATCCAACTCTGAACCCCCAAAGGTAAAATAACAGCCTTACTGAAAGCAACAAGAGAATAAAAGGAAATAGTCCACAAAGGTACTCATTTATCTTTATACCATGAGCTTACAGCTAGCACTTTGGCCAAGTAAAGTAGTCTGAAGTCTAATCTGACAGTTGCACTTCGTGGAAGGAACATTCCATCCTTACATCTGGCCGCCGCACATGTTAGCTCACTGTATTTTTGCTGCAAATCCCACTGTGATGTCAACAAACCCCCCACCCTCTATATAAGGTGATTGGCTTCCTGGAGGCGACCAGTCAGCTTTTTATAGTGAAGAGTAGGTTGCATCAGGCAGTTAGAGAGAAATACAGAGAGATAGGGATAGAGCAGAGAGGAGGGTATATTGAGGGTGGTTTTCTTTGGGAGCAGTGAAGCCATTGTCCAGTATACCAAGTAACTGGGTGACTGTTGTTTACTATACCAAATCACTGGTTGCTGGGTGTGCATTATAGGAAGTCACAGTGAACACAGTGTTCATCTTAATCACTCACTGGGTGCTCATTTATTAATGTCCACTGCTGTCCTTGGAGCACATTGATAATATGCTGCTGATCCACCAACGTCCACTACTGTTCAGTAGTAGAAATTGAATGATTTACAGGCTAATTCACATTTTTTTTTTTTAATTGACATTTTCCAATTTGGACACTGTCCCAGCAAGAACTGTTGAATAAATTGCTACTCTGTAATAGCCTCACTGATGTAGCTACTATTGTTTGCCTTTTTTAATAAAAAAATTTCGCAATTTCGTGATTCGCAAATATTTGCAAATTTGTGCGTATATTTGTGAACTTCATGAAATGAATTTCCGAGCGATTCGCTCATCTCTACTTATATCCCTTTCATGACCCAGCCCAACATGGTGTAAATGACTGCGCCAAATTTCATTTTTGCATTTTTGTTTTAAAATTCTCGTCTTCTAAGAGCTATGGAGCTTTCATTTTTCTATTTACAGGGTCATGTAATGGCTTGTTTTTTTCAGGAACAAATGTACTTTGTAATGGCGCCTTTCAATCTACCATAACATGTATGACAGAAACAGAACCGCAAAAATATTATGAAAATAAAGGTTCAATTGGAAAAAAAAGAAATCTTGTAATTTTGGGGGGTTCCTCTGGGGGACTTTTACATGCAATCTTTAGATTTCATATACTGATCATTGGTATGCCATAGCAATCAGTGTTATTAGCATTCTGCACATAGAGCTTGCATGTAGCAGACTGTATGAGGAAAATGCCAGCCTCTTGTCTGTAAGCAGAGGTGCCCAAGGATTGTGCTTTCACTTCTGATAAAACACAAGCAAGGTGGGTGCATATTATCTGCTCTACATATAAATTACAGAGCAATGCATTTAACCAAATGGCTCTTAATAAGTACCCTTTTATATATTCATTTAGACAATTATATAGTGATAAATGATGGTTAATTAATATGCTAATATGCTAATGACCGGGCTGCTCTGTGGCCGAAAACTATTAGGTGTGCTAAAGGTTTGGAAAGAATTCTTTGTTAGACAGTTGCCATCCCAAGATCCACACCCCTACATGCCCTTGGGTATTCTGCTGATGTACCCTAATACCTCAATCACTATGTGCCATATAATAACTAACTTTCTAAAAGAATGAATGTTCTAGGGGAAAATAGATGTTGGCTGTCATGGTGAGGTTGGAACTACAGTATCTCTTGTGTTGTACTTTTATGTCCAACTAGAAAATGTACCCGGCGCTGCCCGGGTATAAAGTGTCAGTGTGTTAATTAGATTTGTTCTAAGGTGCCCAGGAGGCCAAGCTAAAGGTATTGTTTCATCTGAGTTAATCAGTCTAATTAGTGTATACCTGTAGTGCATAGTTGGAGGGGTTCTGTATACCCACAATGTATAGTTTTTAGGGGTCTCGCATATCTGTAGTGCATAGTTGGGGGGGGCTGTATACCTATACTGTATAGTTGAGGGAGGTCCTGTATACCTGCAGTGTACAGTTGGTGAAGGTCCTGTATACCTATACTGTATAGTTCGGGGGTCCTGTATACCTGTAGTATATAGTTGGTGCTGTATACCTGTAATGTATAGTTGGTGGAGGTCTTGTATACCTGTAGTTTATAGTTTGAGGGTCCTGGATACCTGTAGTGTATAATTGGTGGAGGTCTTGTATACCTGTAGTATATAGTTTGGGGTCCTGTATACCTGTAGTAAATAGTTTGAGGGTCCTGTATAACTATAGTATAGAGTTGGTGGAGGTCCTGTATACCTGTAGTGTATAGTTTGGGGTCCGATATACCTGTAGTATATAGCTGGTGGAGTTCCTGTATACCTATAGTATATTTGGGGTCCTGTATACTTGTAGTATAGAGTTGGTGAAGGTGCTGTATACCTGTATTATAGACTTGGTGTAGGTCCTGTATACCTGTAGTGTATGGTTTTGAGGTCCTGTATACCTATAGTGTATAGTTTGGGGTCCTATATACCTGTAGTATATAGTTGGTGGAGTTCCTGTATACCTGTAGTGTATAGTTTTGGGGGTCCTGTACACCTGTAGTATATAGTTGGTGGAGGTCCTGTATACCTGTAGTATATAGTTTTGGGGTCCTGTATACCTGTAGTGTAAAGTTTGGGGTCCTGTATACCTGTAGTATATAGTTTTGTGGAGGTCCTGTGCACTTGTAGTGTATAGTTTTGGGGTCCTGTATACCTGTAGTGTCCTGTATACCTGCAGGGTTGTATTTACCCGTATGGCAGTGTTATTCAGTCACAGAGTGTCGGTATTGGTCATGTCTGGTATGGGGGTGTTATCCAGTCACAGTATGGCGGTATTGGTCAGGTCTGGTGTGGCGGTGTTATCCAGTCACAGTATGGCAGTATCGGTCAGGTCTGATATGATGGTGTTATCCAGTCACAGTATGGTGGTATTGGTCAGGACTGGTGTGGCGGTGTTACCCAGTCACAGTTTGCCGGTATTGGTCAGGTCTGGTATGGCAGTGTTATCCAGTCACAGTATGGCGGTATTGGTCAGGTCTGGTATGGCAGTGTTATCCAGTCACAGTATGGCGGTATTGGTCAGGTCTTATATGACAGTGTTATCCAGTCACAGTATGGCGGTATTGGTCAGGTCTGGTATGACAGTGTTATCCAGTCACAGTATGGCGGTATTGGTCAGGTCTGGTGTGGCAGTGTTATCCAGTCACAGTATGGCGGTATTGGTCAGGTCTGGTGTGGCAGTGTTATCCAGTCACAGTATGGCGGTATTGGTCAGGTCTGGTGTGGCAGTGTTATCCAGTCACAGTATGGCGGTATTGGTCAGGTCTGGTGTGGCGGTGTTATCCAGTCACAGTATGGAGGTATTGGTCAGGTCTGGCAGTGTTATCCAGTCACAGTATGGCGGTATTGGTCAGGTCTGGTCTGGCAGTGTTATCCAGCACAGTGTGGCGGTATTGGTCAGGTCTGGTGTAGCAGTGTTACCCAGTCACAGTTTGGTATATCTGTTGTGCCCTGTATATATACATGTACTGTATGGATGGAGTAGGGGGTCCTGTATATACATGTACTGTATAGATGGAGTAGGGGGTCCTGTATATACATGTACTGTATAGATGGAGTAGGGGGCCCTGTATATACATGTCCTGTATAGATGGAGTAGGGGGTCCTGTATATACATGTACTGTATAGATGGAGTAGGGGGCTTTGTATATACATGTCCTGTATAGATGGAGTAGGGGTCCTGTATATACATATACTGTATAGATGGAGTAGGGGTCCTGTATATACATGTACTGTATAGATGGAGTAGGGGGCCCTGTATATACATGTACTGTATGGATGGAGTAGGGGGCCCTGTATATACATGTACAGTACTGTATAGATGGAGTAGGGGGTCCTGTATATACATGTACTGTATAGATGGAGTAGGGGGTCTACCAGTTATTACTGTGGATGTTGTGAGGCAGCTTCCCTAGCAACCATTGCTCCCTGTGAAAATGAAAGCAGTAATCCTATTGGTTGCTAAGGCCCCAACTGCCGTGTCTGCTGCAGCTAATTATATCACCTGTGTGTGCAGTGAGGAGATTTTCCCATTCATCTCTATGAGGCGCCTCTCTTTCCCCTCCCCCTCCCCTCCTGTACATCTGGCGGGGACGGGAACTTCGTAATAACGTTCCCGGGCACCCAATGTATCTGTGTGCCAAATTTGGGGTCAAACGGTTCAGGCGTTTGGAAGTCTATAGAGGACAGACAGACAGAAGGACAGAAGGACAGACAGACAGACAGACTTTGATTTTTATGATATAGATAATTCAAACATTTTGGAAAGAAGTCACCACTTGTATTAAATGGAAAGTGGAATATAACCTGCTGATATCTCCTTATTGCACATGGGATGCTGAGGACCGAGGTGAGCTTCTTCCTCAGTGCCATTTCTGTGCTATTAAGAGTTTAATATTTGTTAGGTGTTTTGCTGCACTGAGGGTGGAGAATTACCTTCATCCTCTGCACCCCAGCGCAATAGGCAGCTATCAGCAGGTTAGATTCTTCTAACCTGCTGATAGTTTCCCTTTAATTCCTATGTATCCTACTCTAATATTACTCAATTTAAATCTATGAATACTCTTTACCAACATTGCTTATGATGGCGGCCAAACTGCAGTGGTAAATTAGCTGATAAAATAGTAAGATATATATATATATATATATATATATATATATATATATATATAAGTGTGTGTGTGTAAAATTAAATAGGAGTAATAGAAAAATATATATTTTTATAACACATTGTTTAAACAATGAAGATATTAGCCAAAGATGAAACTGTGAAAGGGCAAAATTGAAATCATTGTGCATAGGTACTTTTTTACTCTAAGGACTATCCGCAGTCACATTTTCTAAATATATGTATAGTATGCATAGGAAAATCCCAAGGTTAGACAGGCTAAGCCAGAAATAGCGCTTGCTTCATTTTATATTACATTTACTGCAGCTGAAACTAGTTCAAACCAAACTTAAAGTCACAGAAGGCAAAGAACAAAGAATATCTACATTCACCAAAATGCATTATTCAGTATTGTGTGATTGTAGTGTAATCCTGTTGCCCGAGGAAGACTGTGAATTTTCAATATTTACTTTAACACTTCATGTATGTAGATTATGAGATAGGAAGTAAACCCTAAAGGTGCTGACTGCTAAGATCATATCTGTAATAGCTATCATTTAACAGAGGAATCGTTCCGTTTAATTCTAAATTTTAATGAATGATCTCTATAGTGCATATATCCCTATGCAGATTTTATCATTACAGTGATCAATAGGCTCAAACTACTTTATGACCCATAAGAAAGTACCTAGAATTTATAATAATCTTGAGCGTAAATGCTCTACAGAATGTATATATTCTAATAGGATTATCAAGTTTTGAAGCTACTACGAATAAGTTAACTATTATATTATTTACCACAATTATAGTTTAAAGAGGCAAAACAATTAATGGAGAGCATTAAAAATTAGTTGTTGAACCTGCGAAGAGCTGTAAATCTGAAGGTGTAAGATCAATAAGCAATTTCACTGTAACCAAAGTTCAGGCTTCAAGCCTTTCTGTTGGATAAGGTTAGAAGTGGAAGGCTAGAAAAGATGATGACTCAGATTGACAGAATTAACAAAATGAAGTGTACTTTAGATGACAAGAAGACTGCTGGAGATATTTCTTGCAAATTAACTGAAGAGCATGTAGACATAAGTTACTGGACCATTGAATATTGACTGGGAAATATTAAACTGGAGGGACAGGTTCCTGTTAGATAAATAAATGTGAATCAACAAGGGCTGGCCTTAGAATAAATGGTACCTATGCAGGATTTTCACCAACTTTAAACATTATAAGAAAAAAAAAAAAAAAAAAAAGATCATGGGAGAAAAGGCTTATTCTTTAATACAATTAATGTATTATTATATACTATATTGGAGTCAGAGAAAAAGCCCCCCCTCCCCCCGTTCAAATTGTATATGTGATGTTGGAAAGCTAGCAGTCAGACCCAGTGGGTCATTACATAAAGTTAACTTTGCTGCATTTGTACCTCATATGCAAGTATATCCAGGGGCATAGCTAGAATTAATGGGGCCCCATATAAAAAAATTGTATGGGGCTCCATGAATCCTGTATGGCAGGGAGAACGAGTGGTGGAGGACTGTTTCAGGCTAGGTTAGTATGTATAGAGGGGGGGCTCTTGGGGCTTGAGGTGCAATACTGCCTCCAGTGACAAGAAAGACTGGTGGGACAGAAAGCCATTGGCTTCTTGCTCTGTGAGTCAGAGCACCACAGCTTTTAAAGGGAACCAATCACGCAAAAAATGTACCTAACACTAAGGAAACAAGCTGGTACATCAACTAGCACACTTCCCAAACATACCCTTGTAGCCTGCATCTCGTATGCATATAAACCACAATCTTACATTTATAATCTCCCATGCTGTATGTAAGTTATGGGCAAATAGTCATCTGGGCGTGTGGCTCCTCCATCTAGTCACAGTCTAGGGCTGGTTTCAGCACTGTAATCACACCTAGAGAGGCGTGATTGAAAGCGCTGTTCACCTTTTCACCAGCATTGCACGTCCACGGTGCGCCGACATCTTTACTATGCTGTACATATGCGGTACAGTGGGAGAAAATGCTGCTTTTCTGTGCATGTGCAGCATAGTAAAGACATTTAAACCCGCCCAGGACCGCAAATACTGTAGATGGAGGTGCCACATGCCCAGATGACTACTTTCCCGTAATTTACATACAGTGCAGGAGATATAAAAGTAAGATTGCAGTTTATATATACATAAGACGCAGGATTTGTTTGGAAAAAATGCTGGGTGATGTACCAGCACCTATCCATAATGTTTAGGGCCATTTTTGGTGTCATTGGTTCCCTTTTGCAATTAGTTCACAGGTCCCATACACCACAAGCAAAACAAACAACCCCTAGATAATCAGATACAGAAATCACACGCCAAAAATATGATCAAAATCTAAATCCTTTATTTATATATAAATCCCAAACCTATCCCATAAAAACTACATATACACATGAGACACTTAAAAACAGGGTGCAGGGGACCATACAAATATCCATAGCAAGATCACATTGAATTACACAAAGAAGGGGAAAAAATAGAAGATTACATAAATAATGGGATTCCAAATGGCTCAATTCATATTCTTTAAAGTGCAATGTGCAAAAAATGTTATACCTAACTGGTACTGAGTTTGGAAACAGTATACATCATATGGCTGATATTGCCACCCAAATTTTTTTTTAAACCCTCAGACCACTGCCAAACACATGGAGTCCCATATCCCCTTGTGATACGACCCCTGCACCTCACCCTCATAATGTTAGGGCCATTTTTGGTGTCATTGGTTCCCTTTTACAATTAGTTCACAGGCCCCATACACCACAAGGTCTATTCAAATACAGTAAAATTTGCCACATAAACACATCTGTTTAATGGCCCACAATTAAAGGGTATGGGAAGAAAAAAAAAAAGCCCTAGAACAGGTGCAGGTCGCACCTCTTAGTAAATTCATCAGGGTTATTGGGGGTGGGGCTTTATTTAAGACCAGTATATGAGTACACAAATCCTGTTGTAATACCACTTGAGTAACTACTCTGATATTTAAGAAAAAAAAAAAAATGTTGCTAGTCTTTGAAGTTGCACTCATTTTCTTTTTAACCCTTTCATGACCATGGGTCATTGATGCTTGAAAGCCCAGGTCATTTTTGGACATCAGCTTCTGGGATCATTTTGATCCCATAAGCTGATGTTCATGGCTCTTCCCCCTCTTCTCTGTCCCCGACACTGTTAGAATCTTGTAACAACGGCAGGGGAGAGAAGGGAGGAGGCAGAGCTTACACCCACGCACAGCAGGGAGTGAGCCTTACCTCACTCCCCTACCCGTCGGCCTCTGTAACTAGAAACCAGACGCCTGAGGCTGAGGCCATGCCTACTTTAGGGGCTCTGCAATCACATTGCAGAGTTTAACCCCTTAACGACATCGGGCGTAAACTTACGCCCTCGAGCCCTGGTACTTGGCGCATCAGGGCGTAAATTTACGCCCGATGTTTCCCCGATCGCTGCGTGTTCGCACACAGCGATCGGGGAAGATGGCCTGCTATAAATCATAGCAGGCCATCATAGCTTCTCGGCACGGGGGGTGGTTAACACCCCCGTGCTTACGATCGCCGCCATAGGCTGATCAATTCAGATCAGCCAATAGCGGCGATCGGAACCTTTCCGGGTCATCGGTGACTCGATGACCCGGAAAAAAAATGGCGGTCGGTGCTGTCCGAGGACGGCACCAACCGCCATTACTGTAAAAAGTAATGGTGGTCACCGTGCCACCGGCCCGATCGCCGTGAACGGCCGGCCGTTCACGGTGATCGGGCCGGTGGCACGGCGATCAGAGTCCCACAAAATAATAAATACCTGCCCTGGACCCCTCAGCTAGGTAGCGGAGGGGTCCAGAGCAGGTATTTGTACATTACTATTTGTACATTGCTATTTTCGGCTCCAGCCTCGTCATTTTCCGGATTTTGCGCTCTGCTGCCCTCTAGCGGCTGATATGTGTAATACACTTATCAGCAGCTACAGGGATGTTCAGAATGTAGAAAAAGTTTTTTTTTTTTTCCATTTTTTTTTCTATTTTCCGCACCCTATCGCTGCTGAGTGTTGATCAGCATCGCACAAAAGTGCGCTGCTAATCAGCAACTCCTCCTTTTTGGCGTAGGGTGTTTTTTTTCTATATCCTACTGCCACGGTCTGCTGATAAGTGCCGCGCATAAGTGCGGCATTTATCAGCAACTCCTTTGTTGGCGTAGGTTTTTTTTTATACTTACTGTAAAAAAAAACACGTAAAAAACACTACATTACACCACACTACATTGAATAAAGTTTGACACTACACCACTACATACCCCATATACCAATCCCCATATAAAGATGACCCCCAGGGTGTTTTCGGCATCAGAGGGATACGTTATTATTGCCTCCGACACTGAAACAGCCAGTAAGGATGAATGGGGGATCCTTCTTTCCTCCATTCATCCTCATCATCCAGTGACATGTCTGGGGGGTAGCGTAGCGTACGCTGCCCCCCAGACACGTCTTTTCCGCCAGTACCGCCCCAATAAGAGATCACGGTATGGCGTGAAATTCTACAAACTCTGTGAGAGTACCTCAGGGTACACTTACAGATTTAGAGTACGTGCACACTGCGGAATGGCGAAGGATAACCCTTTGTGCATTCCGCAGCTGGCACCCGCCGGCGGACTGATGCGGGCGCATGTTTCTACCCGTGTCATAGACTCCATTCTATGCACGGGCGGATTCCGTCGTCCATCCAAAGAATGAACACGTTGGACGGAGAGCGGAATCCGCCCGTGCATAGAATGGAGTCTATGACACGGACGGAGACGTGCGCCTGCATCACTCTGCCGGCGGGTGCCAACTGCAGAATGCACGAAGGGTTATCTGTCGCGATTCTGCAGTGTGCACGTACCTTTAGAGTGTATGTAGGAAGGGACACCCGAATCCAGCCCCCAGATGCCCCCTCCCCCCCCCCATCCTCGGAACAAGTGGGAAGATCGTCCGGGAACTGATCTTCCCACTGCTGGATAAAGGTTACCACCACCTGTACGGGGATAACATTTATACCAGCACCCCGTCTTCTGGTCCCTCACTGCCCGAGCTACTGTAGCTTGCGGCACGATCCGAACATATCAGAAGCAGTAATAGCGCCCTAATATTTAGCAGCCATTGAGCGGACCCAGCGCTTCTGGATATGAAGGACCCCGTATCGCACCAGGACAACATTTTCCAGGTGACGTTCCCCACACTGGAGAAAGGGAGACCCCAGAAGAAGTGCAGAGTGTGGCGTAACAGGGGGATCAGGAAGGACACCATTTTCCCGTGTGACACCTGTCCTGATCACCCCGGCCTCTGCATACTGGATCGCTTCAAGGCGTACCACACGTCATTGGGGTTCTACCTTATCTAAATTCTGTCCCTTATTCCTATTTCAGGGGTCACGTTGATCCAGGGATTATTCTGATCGCCATTATGGAGTCGGGAAGGAATTTTTCTCCTGTGATGAGGCTACTGTCGTCTGCCTCACGAGGGTTTTTTGCCTTCCTCTGGATCAACACAGGTTGAGTTTGATGGACACCTGTGATTTCCAACCTTATAAACTAATAATTGGCCTAATACCCCCAAATAAATTAGAATTGTCCCTTTTTCCCCAGCTAAGTAGGTATGGCGGCCATTCCCATTAGAGGATGCCATGATGCAATTACAAAGCCTCTGTGCGGCCAGGACAGTAGAAACCCCCCACAAGTGACCCCATTCTGGAAACTACACCCCATAAGGAATCTAACAAGGGGGGCAGCGGGGATATGGCCCCCTGGTGACGGCCACATTTGGGACGTGAAAATGAAAAAAATGGTATTTTTTATTTTCTCGGCACATGTTCTACGTAAGTGACTGTCACCAGTGGGGTCCATATCCTCACTGCACCCCTTGTTAGATTCCTTATGGGGTGTAGTTTCCAGAATAGGGTCACTTGTCGGGGGTTTCTACTGACCTGGCAGCACAGGAGCTTTGTAATTGCGACATGGCCTCCATCCTCCATTCCAGCCTCTAAATGGCGCTCTGTCCCTTTGGTGGCTTCCCCTGTGCCCATATGGCACATTATGCCCACATATGGGGTATTTTCGTACTCAGGGGAAACTACCCTACACGTTTTGTGTTCATTTTATTTTTTAACCCCTTGTGGAAATGGAAAAAATCAAGGCTAGACCAACATTTAGTGTAATTTTTGTAAAATTTTTACTCTAAATCATTAATCTTGTCATGATTTTTTCATTTTCACAAGGGGCTAAAAGATAAAAAAAAACAATAAATGTGTAGAACAATTTCCCCTGAGTACGGAAATACCCCACATGTGGACATAAAGCGCCATGCGGGTGCAGGTTAAGCCTCCGAAGGGACGGAGCGCCATTTCGTTTTTGAAGGCTGGATTTGGATGGAATGGATTTCGAGGGGCCATGTTGCATTCAAAAGGCCCCTGTGTTGCCAAGACAGTTGAAACCCCCCACAATTGACCCCATTATGGAAACTACACCCCTCAAGGAATGTAACAAGGGGTGTAGTGAGCATATGGACCCCACTGGTGACGGGCACAAATGTGGAACAATGTGGTGTGAAAATGAAATATTACATTTTTTACACTATAATGTTGGTTTAGCCTTGAATTTATCATTTTCAAAAGGGGTTAAAAGAGAAAAAAACACACAAGATGTGTAGAGAAATTTCCCCCGAGTCCGTAAATACCCCACATGTGGACATAAAGCGCCATGTGGGCGCAGGGCAAGCCTCCAAAGGGAAGGAGTGCCATTTGGATTTTGGAGGTTGGATTTGGCTAGAATGGATGATGAACGCCATGTCGCATTTACAGAGCCCTCGTGCTGCCAAAACACTGGAAACCCCCCACAAGTGACTCCATTCTGGAAACTGCACCCCTTTAAGGAATCTAACAAGGGGTGCAGTGAGGATATGGACCCCTTGATGACGGGCACATTTGTGCCATGAAAGTGAAAAAAATGAAATTTTTTACTTTTACGTCACATTGTTCCACATTTGTGCCCGTCACCAGTGGGGTCCATATGCTCACTGTGCCCCTTGTTAGATTACTTGAGGGGTGTAGTTTCCAGAATGGGGTCACTTGTGGGGGTTTCCAGTGTCTTGGCAGCACGAGGGCTCTGTAAATGCGACATGGCCCTTGAAATCCTTTCCAGTGAAATTCAGCTTCCAAAAGCCAATTGGCGCTCCTTCGCTTTGGAGGCTTGTCCTGCGCCCCCTTGGCACTTTATCGCCACATGTGGGGTATTTCCGTACTCGGGAGAAACTGCGCTACACATTTTGTGTCTTTTTTTTCCTCTTATCCCTTTAAGAAAATGAAAAATTGAAGGCTAGAACAACGTTTTAGTGTAAAAAATAAATTTTTCTTTTTTCACGCCATATTGTTCGGAAAATCTGTGAAGCACCTGTGGGGTCCAAATGCTCACCGCACCCCTTGTTACATTCCTTGAGGGGTGTAGTTTTCTAAATGGTGTCCCTTTTGGGGTGTTTTTTAGGTTTTGGCACCCCAGAGCCTCTGCCAACCTGAAGTGGTACAGTCAGAAATTACCAAATATAACGGAGGCGTTGAAATTCACTAGGCGCTCCTTTGTATCTGAGGCTTGTGGTTGCGTCAAATAGCGCAATACGGCCACATATGGGGTATTTCTATAAACTGCAGAAACGGGGCAATAATTATTGGGGTGCATTTCTCTGGTAATAGGTTTATAATTATGAAAAATATTGGATTACAATAAAATCTCTGCACAGAAAATTAAAATTTTCAAATTTCTTACACACTTAGGGCCACATGTATCATCCGGCGAATGGATGATTTTCGGTGGAAAGTGCCGATTTGCGTCTTTTTTTAAGTAAAAATGGCGGATTTGCGAATAAAATATTCGCAAATCGGCACTTTCCGCCGAGTACGCCAGGGGGCGGAAAGGGGGCGGAAAAGGGGCGGAGAGTGGGCGGAACGGAGGGCGCAGACTCAGAGTCCACGCGATTTATCATCAGTCCTCAGCTGGCGTAGGTTTTCGGCGGTGCGCAACGGCGCGCACGGGATTTATGTAGAGGCAGTCCGCCTCTACATAAATCTCCGTAGCGCCGGAGCTGCGGGGGCATTTTTAAGTCCGGCGTAAAAAACGCCGGACTTAAAAAATGCCTCCCTTAGCTTTTATTTTTGTGACTCCCCTAAAGGGTTAAAACACTTTCTGGATATGCCTTTGCAGAGTGTGGGGGGTGCAGTTTCTGAAATGGGGTGCTTTGTGGGGCTTTCTAACATACAGGCCCCTCAAATACACTTTAAACCTGAACAGGTCCCTAAAAATATCTGATTTTGAAATTTTACTGAAAATTTGGAAATTTGCTGCTAATGTTTTAAGCTTCCTATTGTCTAAAAAAAATGAAAGATCGTTTAATAAATGCCGCCAACATAAAGTAGACATGTTGCTAATGCTATTTAATATATAATTTATGTGGTATAACCACTTTCTGTATACGCAAAAAAGTTTCAAAGTTGGAAAAATGCATTTTTTCACATTTTTTCACATTATTTGGGGTTTTTTCATAAAGATTTGTTATGAGTATCGACTCCAATTTACCAGAAATGTAAAGTACAATATGTCACGAGAAAACAATCTCAGAATCAGCTGGATAGGTAAAAGCATCCCGAAGTTATTAATGAATAAAGTGACACTGGTCATATTCATAAAATTTGTCTCTGTCATTAAGGCCATTTCAGGCTCTGTCCTTAAGGGGTTAAATGGTTACAGGACAGAGAATTCTCACTCTGTAGAAGGAGAATTTTCTGTTGGTAGCCCTATAGATGCTGCACTGCTGAGAGTTGTGGCGGGTCCCAACGCAGGTGACACAGGCGCAGCTTCTGTGCCTGTGTCATCAGAGATAGTAAATTAACGTTGCTGCAGCCTCATAGACTGCAGCCATGTTGATTTACAGTACAGTACAGTAATATTATTCTATATGAAGCTCATTTAGTTGCTCCTTTCTTTTTAAAAATTTCAGAAATGTTATGCTTTAGTTAGATCATGCAGTGTTATATTAACATCCTGGAAATAATACATGTTTCTGTGTGTTCAATGGGATCAGCACGGAAGGGGGGCTACTGTCACACAGTTAGAATGGAGAAGATGCCAACTCAGCCTCCCTGACTGTATACTTAAGATCTCACAATGATTTGTATTGTGTCCTCTCAGCAGGCAGAGAGGGTACTGTCTCTAGCTGCCCTCTAAATGTGTATACATTTTCATTCACTATGACAATGCTAATAACAGGGCACTGTCTGCTCGTTGAGCCACTGCCCTAGTCAGTTAACTGCTTACAGAATCTCTGCAGCCCAAACCCCTATAACAGAGCCTATGTAAGCTTGGTAATCGTGTATTTGTACAACCCTTTCGTGGACTTTCGTGGCGGCAGCAGGCTGGTAAGATTTAGGCTGGGGAGGGCCTAAACCAATGGCTCTTCCCACCCTGGTGTTACCAGGCTGCTGTCGTTTGGTTTTTAACCCGGCTGGTTATAAAAATAGGGGGGACCCTATGCGTTTTTTTTTTTATTATTTATTTATTTAAAAAAAAAAACGCATAGGGTCCCCCCTATTTGTATAACCAGCCGGGTTAAAAACCAAACGACAGCAGCCTGGTAACACCAGGGTGGGAAGAGCCATTGGTTTTGGACCTCCCCAGCCTAAATCTTACCAGTCTGCTGCCGCCCGGTCCAGGAGCGCCAATTTTGACGCTCCGGGACCACTGGCACCCGGCTCTTCTCAGTACCCCTGGTGGCATTAGGTACTGGGGTAATAATAGGGGGTTAGTGTCAGCCATTTTATACCGGCTAACACTAGGCCCCAACTTAGTAATGGATTCCGTCTATTAGACGGCTTCCACTACTAAGTTTATAAAGTAAAGAAATAAAGACAAGACACAAGTTAAATTTTTTTTTTATTCAAATAAAAACACCCCCACACCCCTCATTGACCATTTTATAAAAAAAAAAAACATTAAAAAAACGCTGGTCATCTACGTAGTCCACGGAATCCGACGTAATCCACAGGATACCGATATCTGAAAAACAAAAAGGGAGAAACACACAAAAAACACACAAACAGGAGCACAACACCCATCATTGTGAGCGGTGTTGTGCACCTTACAGTATGCAGCATCTTTACAGATCGCTGCTTACAGTCTGGCCCCCAAGGGGTTAAGGGAGGATGTATTGCATCCCCCTTAACCCCTTGGGGGCCAGACTGATGTCAGACTGCACCCATCCCAGCAAGGAAGGGGTTAACTGACCCCCCCCCTTCCTTGCTGGGAGGGGTGCAGTGCTGGGGAGGGGGTGGGGAGAGCTCTATACTCACCCCGATGTTGCCTCTTAACTGGTCAGCAGCACAATGAAGTCACTGTGCTGCGGACCCGCTAATTATATGTGCGCTGAGCCGATCAGCCAATCAGCTGAGCGCACTTATTATTTCTAAATGTTTCTTCTAATAATGCTATTGTGATAACATAATTAGAAGAAACATTTGATGTTTTCATTAAAGTAAAGTGATGATTAGTACAGAATGCTCTTTTGCCGGCAATATGAATTAACGGCTTATGGAGCTTCCTGTACTAATTAATATTTAATTAATAAAACACATTTTCGATGACATAAATTCAGTTTCGTTGGTCAATAATTTAATTCTAACGAATCCATCATTGTGCAATTAAATATACTGTCAAAAAATAAATATATATATAAATATACATTTATTTATATATCTATTTATTTTAACAGTATATTTAATTGCAAAATGATGGATTCGTTAGAATTAAATTATTGACCAACAAAAGGGACTTTATTACAAAGAAAATGTGTTTTATTAATTTAATATATTAACTATTAGAGGCATCGGCATTCGGCATCATTGCCGGATATTTTTGAAGTACTCCGTACGGACCGCCTGTCAATCCTCGGCCGCATGTCCAGCCGCAAACAATGGTCTTGTTCATTTTTTACGGGTCCGTTTACGATCGGGCCGTAGATTCATACATAGTGTGCACTGTGCAGCCGTATATCCTATACTTTCCAGCGTACAAATGAACCACCAAAAATACCGCCGCACAATTACAGCCGCAAATACAGCCGCACAGTTACATAGTCTGAACCTGGCCTTAAAGTGTAACTGTCATTTACAGTGGCACAGTCATTTTAACTTTAAAAATCTAAATCAACAGTTGATGTGATAAAAAGTATGGTTGTAATTTACAATCTTTTTTTTAGAGGTATGGAAAACATGTCACTTCCTGTTTTCTCTTTCTCTCTATACAAATCCCCAATATACACTTATTACAGGAAATGCTTGTAAAGTGCTTTTTCCCTGCACTTACTACTGCATCAAGGCTTCACTTCCGAGATAAAATGGTGATGTCACAACACGACTCCCAGAGCTGTGTGGGCTTTGGCTGCTGGAGAGCATGATGGCAGAGGGATGCTCAGTGTCCCTCCAGTGCCCTGTGTCCCTAAGTGTCCATCATCCTCTCCAGCAGCCATAGCCTGCAAAGCTCTGGGAGTTGGGTCGTAACATCACCATTTTATCCAGGAAGTGAAGCCTTGATGCATTAGTAAGTGCAGGGGAAAAAAAAAAAAAAAACACTTTATGTGCATTTCCTGTAGTAAGTGTATATTGTGGATTTATCACCCAAACAATTTTTTGTTTTCCATGAAAATTCACACTTCTGGTGACTGCGCTGGCCACTCCATTACCGATAGAATACCAGCTGCCTGATTCCGCTGTAAATAGTTCTTGCACAATTTGGAGGTGTGTTTAGGGTCATTGTCCTGTTTTAAGATGAAATTGGCTCCAATCAAGCACTGTCCACTGGGTATGGCATGGCGTTGCAAAATTGAGTGATAGCCTTCCTTATTCAGAATCCCTTCAACCTTACCAGCAACAAAGCAACCCCAGACCATCACATTACCTCCACCATGCTTAACAGATGGCGTCAGGCATTCTTCCAGCATCTTTTCATTTGTTCTGCGTCTCACAATCGTTCTTCTTTGTGATCCAAACACCTAAAACTTGGATTCATCCGTCCACAACACTTTTTTTTTTCAGTCTTCCTCTGTCCAATGTCTGTGTTCTTTTGCCCATTTTAATCTTTTTCTTTAATTGGCCAGTCTCAGATATGGCTTTTTCTTTGCCATTCTGCCCTGAAGCCCAAAATCCTGCAGCCGCCTCTTCACTGTAGATGTTGACACTGGTGTTTTGCGGGTACTAATTAATGAAGATGCCAGTTGGGGACCTGTGAGGCGTCTGTTTCTCAAACTAGAGACTCTAATGTGCTTATCTTCTTGCTTAGTTGTGCAACGCGGCCTCCCACCTCTTTTTCTACTCTGGTTAGAGCCTGTTTGTGCTCTCCTCTGAAGGGAGTAGTACACACTGTTGTAGGAAATCTTCAATTTCTTAGCAATTTCTCTCATGTAATAGCCTTCATTTCTAAGAACAAGAATAGACAGTCGAGTTTCTGATAAAAGTTCTCTTTTTCTGGCCATTTTGAGTGTTTAACTGACCCCACAAATGTGATGCACCAGAAACTCAATCTGCTCAAAGGAAGGTTAGTTTTGTAGCTTCTGTAACGAACTAGACTGTTTTCAGATGTGTGAACATGATTGCACAAGGGTTTTCTAATCATCAATTAGCCTTCTGAGCCAATGAGCAAACTTATTGTACCATTAGAACACTGGAGTGATAGTTGCTGGAAATGGGCCTCTATACACCTATGCAGATATTGCGCCAAAAACCAGACATTTGCAGCTAGAATAGTCATTTACCACATTAGCAATGTATGGAGGATGTTTCTTTAAAGTTTGGTTTAAAGTTATCTTCATTGAAAAGTACAGTGCTTTTCCTTCAAAAATAAGGACATTTCAATGTGACCCCAAACTTTTGAACGGTAGTGTGTATGTGTGTGTGTGTGTGTGTATATATATATATATATATATATATATATATATATATATATATATATATAAAATTTGTTTGGGGGGGGGATGCAATACTTAAAAAAAAAAAAATTGTTGGACTTCTCCTTGAAAGGGAAATTCCAGGTAGAGGTTGAAAAAAGCCTAATGTTGAATCATAAAGCATTGCTTACCTGTCTAACCTAGTTTTGAAACTACCAGTTTTGTGAATGACAGTCCAACATATATAAACACAGCCATCGGTGAAGTTGCAGCACCTGTTTCTGGCTGGTCAGAGATGGTGAATCACTCAGGGGATTGGGGGATCCAGCCAAGCCTCCTGTGACATCACACCATGCCCCCATCTGCATCATCATTCTGTGCTCAGTAAACACACACAATGTGAGACAGAGGCATGGAATCTTTTGTCTCCTAAGGGGGGATAGCAGAAGGAGCGGGGGACAATGTGGATTGGCACAGAGGCAGGTTTTCTTTACTTCCTGGGTGTCAATCAGCTACCAGTGTGGAAGAACCGTACAGATATGGTAATTTATTATATATACACATCTATATAACTTATAGGAAGGATTCTGGCACTCGCTCATAGATGCTTTTGAGTTTTATTCACTCATGTATCAACCTTGCACGTGTTCCAATCTCTAAGGATCTTTCTTAGTAACATGAATATATCAAGGTAAATGAAAGACTCTGCCATCTAACGACATCATCAAGTAATCATCACATGATTTGATTCTGAAGGTTTCACATGATCAGGAATACGTGATTTCAATATTAACCATTAAGGTCATAAATTATAAAGCCACATAAACAAACAAAGAAATGAAGACATATAGCACAACAATCTCACTTGAAATGCATACCAGAGTGATTCGGTCATCCAGCGATACCTAAAAGAAAGGGAAGGAAACCAGCAGCAATAACATTATATAGCTAAACAGCTAATTGTGTATTTGCATATTCTATGTTCATACCATGCGGTTCCAATGTATGCAGAGTATGGATCCAAAAGGCCTCCCGTTTACGGAGTAAGGCTGTGTTCACACTACGTATATTTCAATCAGTATTGTGGTCCTCAAAACCAGGAGTGGATTAAAAACACAGAAAGGATCTGTTCACACACTGTTGAAATTGAGTGGATGGCCGCCATTTAATGGCAAATATTTGCTGTTATTTTAAAACAACGGCTGTTGTATTGAAATAATGGCAGTTATTTACTGTTATATGGCGGCCATCCACTCAATTTCACCATTGTGTGAACAGATCCTTTCTGTGTTTTTAATCCACTCCTGGTTTTGGTTGCAATATGAGGACCACAATACTGACTGAAATATACTTAGTGTGAACCCAGCCTCATTGTTTCAAATAACCCTTCTGTCTAACCTGTTCAATAACTTGGTATCGCAACTGATGAAGCTGATGTTTGCACCAATAAAAGTAATTAGGGATAGGTAACAAAAGATTCCAACATCTAATTTATGCTTTACAATCTGTCATGGATTTTAAGTAGAGTCTCTCCGACATACAAAAGGCCGCATGGTCACTTTAGTGAGTAAATAATGTCTCTGTATTGGCTGGAATTTCTGTGTTTACTCTGTTTTATTCAATCAGCACAATTCTAAAAATCGGCCTACGGGAGACTGGACCTGGTTTTCAGGTAAGTTCAGCTTCATTTTACAGCATGATAACAAAAAATGAAAAATAATAATGAATGTATGTTTCAAACTTGCTTTATATCACATCTACTGTTGGTTTAGAAGTTGAAAGTTATAACGACAGTGACACTTTAAATGTCACTCTTTTTAGAAATTCAACATCAATAGTACTAGCAATTTTAGAAAACTCTGTAATAGGTTTTATTACGAAAAATAGCCTCTCTCTGTACTCAGTAAGCTGTTTTTCAGCCCCCTCACACACTCACACACACACTTGAGAAGAAGCAGCTTTTCAGTGTCCATAATGCTCTATGAAGGGTGGAGGGCTCGAGAGGGATGAGTGAGCGAAGAGAGGAGAAAAGGCAGCCCTGCAATGCATATTAGACCTGCACTGATCTTTCTGACCTTTTATTTTATCTGCCCAGTCTCCAAGCTAGACAGTTGCTTGTCTCTTCACTCATCCCTCTCTGCCCCTCCCCTATCCATAGGTTATAACGGACACAGTAGAACCCATATTCACATTGCTCCTCTGTCATAAAGACAACTTTGCCTGAAAATGAGCAGATATGAAGTGAGTGTGCGTTCTTTTTGAATACAGAAAGAGGCTTTCTTGCTTAATAAAGCCTATTACAGAGTTTCTTAAAATCACTTATATTTTTCCAAAAATATTTTAAATGACATTTACAATTTAAGGCTGGGTTCATACTACGTATATTTCAGTCAGTATTGTGGTCCCTAATATTGCAACCAAAACCAGGAGTGGATTAAAAACACAGAAAGGCTCTGTTCACACAATGTTGAAATTGAGTGGATGGCCGCCATAGAACAGTAAATAACGGCCATTATTTCAATATAACAGCCGTTGTTTTAAAATAACAGCAAATATTTGCCATTAAATGGCGGCCATCCACTCAATTTCAACATTGTGTGAACAGAGCCTTTCTGTGTTTTCAATCCACTCCTGGTTTTGGTTGCAATATGAGGACAACAATACTGACTGAAATATACGTAGTGGGAATCCAGTCTAAGCCTTGAGTAAGCATGAAACTTTAGGGAATCTATGAAGGCAACAAGTGAATAAATGGGCACTCCAGAATACTGATGTGGTGTTCTTGGAAGAAAAGGATCATAAAAGGAAAAAAGGATCCTGGCACTCACTTTTAGATGCGTTTGAGTTTTATTCACTCATGGATCAACAATGCACGTGTTTCAATCCCTAAGGATTTTTCTCAATATCATAAATATATCAAGATAAATGAAAGTATAAATCAGGTAAGGAA
Organism: Dendropsophus ebraccatus; assembly: GCF_027789765.1. NCBI lineage: Eukaryota > Metazoa > Chordata > Amphibia > Anura > Hylidae > Dendropsophus > Dendropsophus ebraccatus. The sequence goes on from NW_027210549.1 coordinate 26,608, forward strand.
GACTCTGCCATGAAGGTTTCACATGATCGGGAATACTTGATTTCAATATTTACCCTTAGGCTACAGTATGTTCATAAAAAACATGGACTTATTTTATAACAGCGGCCGTATTTGTGTAAACAACTACCGAGTTTTTTTACGTAGAGTGAACCCGGCCTTAAGGTCATAACATAAACAAACAAGGAAATTGAGAAATACAGCACAACAATCTCACTTGAAATGCATCCAGTGTGATTCAGTTATCCCTGATACCTAAAAGACAGGAAAGGAAACCGGCAGCAAAAACATTACATAGTTTAACAGCTAATTGTGAATTTTTATATTCCATGTTCATACCCTGCGGTGAAGTAATTGTTTCAAATCACTCTCCCGTCTAACCTGTTCAATAACTTGGTATGGCAACTAAAAGAGCTGAATTTTGCACCAATCAAAGTGATTAAGAGATAGGTAACAAAAGATTCCAACATCTGATTGTCGATTTATGCTGTACAATCTGTCGGATTTTTTGTAGAGCTTCTCCTACACACAAAAGGCCAAATGGGCACTTAGGTAAATTATGTTGCGACTGTCTCAGGTGAAATAGCCTCAGATAATTAATGGTTTTCCTGTATAGAGGGGAAAGAATACAACATCTTTGATGACATTTGAACATTGTTGGCATCTTAAACATTGGAAAGTGACGTTCTTAGTTCATGTGAACAGGACCTGTTGATTGATGCTCAGAGGTCCGTTATCTGCCCTCACAAATTTATTTCTGAAATTGGGTGCTTTTTTTATGGCACACATTTTAGACTGGTCAAAAGTGATTGTGAATTTCAGCTCCTCCCAAATACCGTTGAGAATGGCCCCTCCAATACGTAAAATGTTATCTTTAAAATTACGTCAAACTGTGGCGTACTGTGGATATTGGAATTAACTGTAGAACAAACTGCTCCTCAAAATTGACCATGTATGTATTTGTGTATTGGGGGGGGGGGGGGGGTGCTACATTAGACCCCATCGAACATTCCCTGCACTGGATGTAGGAAAACTCCTCAAACATAAAATAAAAGGCAATCCATTTAACATCAGGGGCTACTTTCCCTGGGTTGCAACGTAATTTATATACTTAAGTGGCTATGTGGCCTTTTTTTATGTAGAAGAGACTCTACAAAAAATATGTAAAAGTATTGTAGAACATAAATCGACAATCAGATGTTGAAATTGTTACCTATCTCTAATCACTTTGATAGGTACAAACATCAGCTCTCTCAGTTGTGATACCAAGTTTGCCAATCTTTCATTTAATACAATCAGTGTAAAGCCTTCTTGAATCTGGCCTTTTTACATGGTCAGTGCTTTTGCAAGTGTTTTTTCCCAGTCTATTCAAGTCTATACCAATTGATTGTGCTGCACATTGGCCACTGGCCATACCTTGAAAAGGGCCTGATTTTTTTTTTATTTTTTATTTGCACACTTAGACATATTGCTGGTTTTCTTAATTTTAAAGGGACCAAAATAATTTATTTGGGATGATGGATAGTGCCACTGAATTCAGAGCACCCATTAACTGATAATATGAACTGTTTTCACTGCTCCTGTTCACTTATTAGAATGGACACGGTCTTCACTGCTCCCAGTGACTTGTTATAATGGACAGTGTCTTTACTGTTCCCAGAAAAAATTCTTTAATGCACACTGTCTTCACTGCACCCAGTGAACTACTAGAATGGACAGTGTTTCCACAGCTCCCAGTCATTTGTTAGAATAGACAGTGTTTTCACTGCACCCAGTAAATTCTTTCATGCAAAATGTCTTGACTGATCCCAGCAATTTATTAGAAAGGACAGTGTCTTCACTGCTCCCAGTGACTTATTAGCATGGACACTGTCTTCACTGCTCCCAGCGACTTATTAGAATGGACAGTGTTTTTTTTTTGCTCCCAGTGTATAATGCACACACAGCACCCAGTTATTTGGTATACTGGACACTGGCTTCACAGCTCACACAGAAAACCATCCACAATCTACCCATAATCCACCCTCCTATTCTCTCCTCTCTGTCCCTATCTCTGTCTATTTCTCTATCTACTCTGCATGTCTGCTGCAACCTATTCACTACACACACAGCCAACTGCCCACCTCCACAAACCAAATTACCCTATATAAAGGGTGAGGGTGGGGGGGTGCTTGCATCACAGTCTGACTTTCAAGTGATTGGACGGCCACAAGGCATTATGGATAATCCCTTGTTCCCGCCAAGTGACAGTACTGTAAGTTAACATGTGCGGCAGCCACAATGTTTAGCGAATTTGCGAGCAAATCCTCCTGAATTCACTTCACACAACAGAGTAATTTGGAAGCGTTATTCACAGGGAATCTTGCTTCGCTCATCTCTAATAGCAACATTAGGCTCCTATATTTCCCAGGCCTATCAAGTATCTTCTAAAGACCTTTACAAATATCTACAAGTTAGGCACTTCACCAGTTTTCTAAACATAGGGCCAGAGCCAATTCTAGCTTTTCTGCTAAAATTAAAATGGCGCCCCCACCCCCAACCTTCCTTCTTGTTTAGCACCTGAGAGCAGCTTCTGTGCAGGCATTAATCCATAGTCGCTTCCATTTTTCCATGTAAACAGGGATATGTGGGCAACCATCATGAAGTTAAGGGGGTTCTCCAGAATTAGAAAAGCACAGCTACTTTCTTGACAGCAAATATCATTGAGCCTATGGAATGGACAGGACTTCAAGCGGAGGCCGCCTGGTGCAATCTGCATGAGTCAACATAGCCTGAAACTGAGGACAGAAAAGGTGCTGCTTCTGGAAGAAAGCAGCCATGTTGAACTCCTTTAATAGGCCACACAATTGTTTGAGCTTTGAAAATTTGTATGCCCTGTAAGGATGTAGTCGCTGCCACACACTGTGCCAACTGAATATAATATTGCCAAATGATGTGCCTCCAGAGCATAATACTGCCACACATAGTCCCCCCTGAGGAGTGCCACATGCTGGATCTTCCGAATACAATGCAGCCATATACTGTATCCCCTTATTATAATAGTGCCACACACAACAGTGCCATATGCTGTGCCCCCTACCACATCCCCTAAACATAATAGTGTTACATACTATGCTCTCTGATTAAAGTAGTGCAACACTGAACGCACAATGCACTCTTCTGAAACATAGAAGCAGTGTAACTGACAGTGTCCCATAAGAAATCATGGCTCCAGTCACTGGTAACTGACCACAATCTGACCTGCCCAGGGATATAACAGTGTGAGGAGGGAACATACACTATACACATGGCTTATGGGGCTGCAGGGGTTAACCTGTGTCCAGAGCATCAGAGGAGGGAATCTGCTCTGTTACATGGTTCAGTGACCTCCATGACCCTGTCACTCCCTGACCCTGTCATTAGCACTCACCAGACCTCAGCCTCAGGAGCCGACAGGAGAAGGAGAAGGAATGCGGCAGCGTGGTGGTCAGGTAGGGGGGAGGGGGACACCAGCAGTCTGCACTGTTAGGAAGGTCCTGACAGGTCAGCAGCCGACCAACAGCCCTTCAAACAGCACTCCAGCTTTCAAACGCTGATGAGGGGCAGGACCTGTGTGTGATGATGAAGCTGCACAGAACACACACAGGTCCTGAACGTGATCATTCTAAGCGCTGGGGAAGTCTGACAGGAAGGTACATACTGTAGATAGAGAGGCGGCCACCCGCTGCACACGCCAGGGGCACAGAACATAACATTTAGTGAGTTGGTCACCCCTGTCAGACTGACTTCGCTAAAATGACAGGCTGAGTTGCCGCCCCATTAGGGACCCAGAATCTGCCGCCTGAGGCCAAGTGCTCACTTTGCCTCATGGCAGAAGCGCGCCTGCATGGGGCACATCCTGCCTCAAACAACATACAACTTCTTTGACCCCTTCTTTGATGTTAAGGGAATTTCTAATGCCTATTATGCTATAACAGACTGTGATATATCACTATCATATGTTCATAAATAGGAAGCTAATCTTTCTCAGTAATTTACAACAGAGCAATGGAAGAACTTATTTAAAACAGTGCATGCTGTATACTTAGAATCTTCCTGGCCACTTACGTACAGTTGGTACCCAAGACCATTCTGCCAAAAATCTTACCCTGGGACCTCACCTATGTTTGATGCCACACTAACACAGATTCTGCCTGTGTAACCTTGTAAAAGAAGCTGTTACCCACATATTAGTCTATAGCCTTCCTTGGCACAAAGGCCTGACTCATTCAGGTTTGAAGAACTACCATCTTCAGAAAGAAATTCTGCATTCCACATCCTGGCAAACACAAGGGGGGAGATTTATCAAAGGGTGTAAAATATACACTGGTATAAATTGCCCATAGCAACTAATTACAGCTCAGCTTTTAGTTCTGGTAAAATGAAAGAGGAGCTTTAATTGGTTTCTGTTGGTAGTTTACACCAGTGTATATTTTACACAATTTAATAAATCTCCCCTAGATCTAAAATAGTCCAAAACTAGAACTCTACAAAGATTCCCATTATAAACAAAATCCTGAAAGCAGTCCATAAGGGAAAAATATAACATGAGGGGAAAAAAATCATATAATATAATGCAAAAAAAAAGAAAAATGGTTGAGCTCACAAAGCCAACAACCTCTCTAGAGAAATATTGTATTAAACAGGACATTGTTACTAAACTCGCAAGAATATAAGTGTGTGCTTACTGATTACATTGTTGCCCCCTGTTAATATTCAATATCAATATACATTATGCCAGCAGAAAATGTTTTAGGACAGGATATGTTTCTATTTTTTTTTTTTTTTTTTTTATCATGTTACTCTGCTATGCTATTCCACTGTTATATTGTCTTTAAAATTCAATAAAATATTTGGAAAAGAAAAGTGTAGAAACATAGTTAGGACTAAATATACTGTATCAGATAGTGCTCAAAATAAGAGTACAACAGAGAAAAGCAGAATGCCAAAGGATTGTAAATCTAGCAGAAATAAGTTTCTATAAAAAATAAGTTAATAGTGTTACAAATTGCTGTCTTGTGCTGAAACCATTGGTATAAAGTTGCAATAAAAGCCAGAGAATAGTGCTCGGTACACAATTATGTTACAAACAATCTTGCACATTTATCTTCTGTCAGTCGATGGTTCATTGTTACTCCATCTTCAGGATCTTGGAGGAAGAATAAAGACACACATTTAATATTAGATAGGCTATGTTCACACAACATCAAAAATAGAGAAAAGGGGGACGATTTTGCATTTTAAAATAACGTCCATTTTTACCTTGATTTAACTGACTGCAATGCAATGCAAAGTCAATGGAAAGACGGACGTCCAATGCACACAATATATTGAATAACGGATGTTTATACCACGGACGTCAAAATAATGAACATAAATATTATTTTTAGATGTCTTTTGCAAACAGCTTACATTTTTTATTAGTAGTTCGCACACAGTTTTTCTTTTGTCACCGTTCTTTCACGGTTTTTACTATTAAATTCAACAGACTTTTAAATTAAGACACACCCAAAGGACAATTAGTAATCCAAACTAGAATAATATACAAACACCAGTCATTACACTAAGGGGAGGCAAGGCTGCTAAATGGAGTTCGTTATTTTAGACTCAAGATAACGGGCGTCATTTTAAACAGAGCTGGAAAGACGTTGTGTGAACATAGCCATCCAGTGAAATTACTGGAAGTGTTGGAGCAGTAATTTAAAATAATTGTGAGGATCAAACGTAATAAACAAAATACCAGATTTCACTACGGACATTGTTTTTAGGGATGAGCGGATTTTTAAAAAGTTTGGTTCGGTTCGATCCGGCAAACTTAAATAAAATTCGGATTTGTACGAATCGAACCTTAAATGAACCTTGCTATAAAGGCTGAATAATTGCAGCTACAATAGTGGGAGGCTGGTAGGGTATAGTTTCATTTATTTGCAGCTGCTATTACAATGAAAAAAGTGGAAAAAAATAAGAGTGCAAAAACAGTGAAAAAAAATTAACCAAGGTGTAAGTGATTACACGGGACATAGGACACAAAGTTCCTTGGACCCAGTAGGGTGGAAAACAGACATTTCACAGTGGAACCAGCACCAATAAAAGTACTGTATTGGACTCAGTATGGTTGAGAACAGACAATTGACGGAGGAGGAGGAGGAGGAGGAGGCAGCAGCACTTGATTGCCCCCAGCCCAGTATGGTTGAGAAGAGACTATTGGAGGAGGCGGCACCACTTGATTGCACCCAGCCCAGTATGGTTGAAAACAGACTATTTGAGGAGGAGGCGTCAGTACCTGATTGCACCCAGGCCGGTATGGTTGAGAACAGACAATTAACGGAGGAGTAGGAGGAGGAGGATGTTCAGCCTTGGAGTGGTGGCCTGGGAATCCTTGCTGATGTTGTTCAGCCCACTTTCCAGAACACGGACGAGTGGGATGATGTCGTTGAATCCATAGTCATGCCTGCTCACAAACAGAGTTGCGTCCTCAAAAGGGATCAACAATTGGCAGGAAATATTCGAAGAAACCTGTGCACTATGAGGTTTATCACATGTGCCATACAAGGTGCATGACTCAACCCTCCCTGCTGCACTGCAGAGATAATGTTCCTCGCATTGTGGGCTACAACACTTCCCACCGTTAGTTGACGTGGGGTCAGCCGTTCATATATCTCCTCCCTGATGGTCCGGAGGAGTTCCTGCCCACTGTGGCTCCGTTCACCCAGGATCACAAAATGGAGGACAGCCTGAGAGCGCCGAGCCTGATATCGTTGGTAAGACACCAGGGCAGGTTGGACTGCAGTCAAAGCAGTGGATGGTTGCAAGCTGGTGGAGGCAGAACTTTTACAGACCTGGCCCTCTAAAGCACCGTGGAGGTGACAGTGGCAAAAGTGGGCTAATATTCTGATGGTATTCGGGGGAATGATGACCCAATGGGCAGTAACAGACATGTACTGCCCTTGCCCATAATTAAAGGACCAGACATCAGCACTGGGGTGCACGGTCTTGGACACCATGAATCCCAATGCGTTTCCAACATTTTTCTTCACAACTGTGCAGTGATGGGACAGCTGATAGGACTTTTTTTTTCCTGGGACAGTGATGGGACTTTTTTTGGACTTTTTTTTTTTGTTGTTAATTTTTTGTTGCGGCTAAACGGGGTTCTCCTATTTTTTTAACCTTTATTGTAAAGATATGAACTGAGATTTTGACTTAATAAAGTAGATCAGCTTGAACACTGAAGTTGCTTTCATGTGTCTTGGTTGATACAGACAGCTGTCACATTACAGATGTAGCCTGTGTTAAAGGGGTTGTCCGGCGATAAAAAATTATTCACAAAATAACACACATTACAAAGTTATACAACTTTGTAATGTATGTTATGTCTGTGAATGGCCCCCTTCCCCGTGTCCCACCACCCCCACCCGTGTACCCGGAAGTGTGGTGCATTATACTCACCGCATCTCGTGTCGTCCACGGTCTCCGATCCTGGTTCGTTACAGATCGGTTCGCTGATCCCTAATCTTTTTAAAGATTTTTCTATAGCACTGCATTGAGCTCAAATTTACACAGTATTTGTAAAGTTGCATGTTAAAAGGAATGTGTCATCAAAAAATGACCTAATGTTTAAATCAAGTTTTTATGTTAAAAATATTTTTTAAGAAGTATTTGTGTCTTTACTATTTATTTAAATTTTCCATGTTGCTATCTATATTATAAAAAATCCTGAAATCTCTTAGGTTTCATTATGGTCACTTTTAAAGGGTGAGACTTGCTGATCATTTCCCTGCAATGCCCTGGTTTTTAACACAGCCAGTAGTACAGTGAAAGCTGACACAGTATGTACCTGTAGACAACAGAGATAAGAGATAATCATATTTACAGTAGGAATGAAGGAAGAGCTTCATTCATATCTGTATTCTGCATATCAAGCTTCAGGCTTTGAAGTCTGCTCTGTTCCTTGCCGCTCCTATCCGGGTGCTGGGAAAAGCTGGATCAGGATCCTGGGAACCAAGATGCCTCAGGGCTGCATCCAACTTCTTTAGTCATCTGTCATCAAATGCCAAGAATTTAGGTTTAGACAAACCAGAACATACTTCTCTCATCTCTAATATAATAAAGTAAAACGACAGAGAGAAAATAGAAATAGATTAGATTATAAAAAAAAAGTGTTCCATTATCATGCTCTAATCAGTGAAAACAAATCTTTTTATTTATTTTAATTTTCATACAAATACATATAATGAAAAAGTCAACAACCATTTTCCAATAACACGTAAAAAATAAAAATAAAATATATATATAAGGCCATGTTCAGATGCTGTAACGACCGTTCCGTGACCCTGGGAAGATCATCCCGGCTGCTACTGCCAAAAAGTATAGCCAAAAAGTAGTTTCTTATATTGGGCATCCCTAAGCCTCCCTGGTTTGCCGGTAGAGTTAATGCGTCCAATTTAATCCCTATTTCCCTTCTTTCCCATATTAGCTGATAAAATTTTGATATGATTGTTTTTCTTTTTTTTTAATAACAGATCAAACAAAAATGTTGGGGCAAAAATGTTTTGTAATGATTTGGGCAAAAGCATTGTTTTAATTAAAACTATTTTATCCACCCAAGTTTTTTTTTTCTTTCTTTCCTGTTCCTTTATCAGGAGTTTCATATTTAACGCATGAAAATCCCTTTATCACTATACCCAGATACTTATATTCCTCTTTCTTTTGTAAGACCTTCAACTTCTCTAAGGGCAAATCAGGCTTCCTACCCAAGGACAAGAGGATAGATTAACCTCAGTTTATTGGAAGGCCAGAGCACTATCTAAACCTGTGGAAGAGCTTAAACACATGCCAATGTGATGTTTCTGGGTCAGCCAAGTACAGCAATGCCCCCCCCCCCCCCAGCTCTCTACGTCCCTTTCTATTTCTGAATGGGTTATGTTCCCCATGCTGGCCAGCAAATAACACAAACAGAATAGGAACCTTATACATGGTAATAAAGGGGCATGCAGAAAGCTTAAACAGTAGGAATGTCTCTGAGGAAGAAAAGGAATTATGTGAAACAAAGGTGCTATATTATGTGAAAATTATGTGGAAAAAAGTCTATGGCGACATCATCTGGTTATCATTTAGGCATTCATAAGTCCATTTGTGCATTTTTCCCCATCTCAGAAAACCCTTTTAATTGGATGCATTTCGAGATCTGTCTACAAAAATCAATGTTTTTCACATATTCCCCATAGCTGCCATTTTGTATTTCATCAACCTTTGTTTTAATGTTAGCCACACATAACGGAATTCTTTCAAAACGCATCGAAGCCGAACACTCCAATGAATTGTTGTCAATCAGAGCTTTATTATTTGGTATAAATTAGAAGCAATTGGTGCTGCATAATTGTAATATGCAAAAACATTCATGTTTATGTCTGCTGCCAAGTAATTTGATGTTCTCTAATGCATTAATTAATGAGGACTCATCTTGATCATTCCCAAATGAGAAACAAAGACAGAAGGAAATTCAAGAACAAATATTTAAATGTTATAATGTTTACCCCGAAGGTCTCTAATGGACCTTATCTTCCTCATGTAGAATTTCCATGTATCTAAATACTCCCAGATTAGGTAGACTTTTTTGACAACCATTTTTAATATTTGTTTTAACCAGAATTGATTCAACAGGTTAAACATTAGTAAGCATTTCACATTATTATTGTTCTTTATGTGAGATTTCAGGCAGAAAGCAATACAACTAAAATGGAGCATAAAAAAGGGAAATAACAAGCTTGGCCAGATTATCTGATATGCCTTGCTCTACTGTAGCCGGCACCCTCCAGGTATAAAAAGGCTCATTTGTAAGAATGTCATGAGTCAGGAAGGGGTTAAAGGGAGTCTATCAGCTGTTCTGAGCCCTTCAAAATGCTTACAGCGCTATACAGTAATCATATTTTAGTGTTGTGTATGCATTGAGGTGAGTGAGTCAGTGAATAAAATTTATTCAGAATTTAAAAGCCATTATTCAGCCAATATCTGTGTATGAAGAAGATCCTTGCCAAAAAAAATTCCAGTGGACAAACATCAATGGATCACAATGTGCTATAGTGCGGTTTCTAGAGCATATGCCCAGCGCCCTTTGGTGCCAAGTGAGATTGTTACAGACTGGTGTACATCGGTACTTACATTTTGTGGTGCCCTTAGCCGATAGTGTGGAATACCATTGAAGTACAAGGATTTGTACACTATGGGGGACATTTATTAAGTCCGGCGTTTTTTACGCCGGACTTATAAATGTCCCCGCATCTCCGGCGCTACAGGGATTTAGGTAGCGGCGGGCTGCCTCTACATAAATCCCGTGCGCTCTGGCGCCGAAAACCTATGCCGCGCCCTCCGTTCCGCCCCCTTCACACCCCCTCCCCGCCCCATTTGCGAATAAAATAATGCGCAAATCGGCACTTTCCGCCGAAAATCATCCGTACGCCGGATGATACATGTCCCCCTAAGGGTAAATGCAAACAGTGCTGTGCGCACTGCTGATCACTTATTACTATATTGTTGGGCCGGACATGTAAGGGGTCAAATTCCTTCTCCACTCTTCTAAGGTCATCTGAAGAATTCCTGAATAAGAAATATAAGTAATTATAGCAATATAGTACAGATAATCTCCCCCCACCCCCCTAATTATTTTACAGGGGTATTCTTATCTGGGCTTGTTATTGTTATCCCCTATCCATATGTTAGGGGTTTTCAATCTGATTACTGGGGGTCAGACTTCCCAACCTCCACAGATCCCTGTAAGGAGGACAACATTTCCCCACAATGCATGGAGTGCTCAGCGCACCTGCACTTCAGCCACAGCTGGAGTTCCAATCATTCTCTATGGGACTGAAAAATGCATCACAACTCTAAACTCTTAAGCATTTGGCAGCCCTATAAAAATTGAATGGAGTACCAGTGTGGTTAGCACAATATTCATTGTGGGGTAATTGCATTCCCGTTCTCAGGATCAGTGGGGTCTTAGCAGTCGAACCCCCCGCAATAAGCTTGTTATCCCCATTCTATGAGAATATTGAAACCTTTTTTCTTTATAAATATAGCTTATATCCCTTTGTCATGGTTATAGATATGAAAGAATATTAGATATTAAATTGCCTTTAAACCCAACGGAATGTCCTAGTTTTTATCACCTGCAATCCACCATTTCCTTAATCGCCCTCCTTTGCACCAACTCAATTTTGGCTAAATTCTTCTAATTACACCAGTACCCAAAACTATATACACATTTTTACGTTTGGCTTCACAAGCAATTTTCATAGCGGCAACATTATATAATTTAGACAGCAATAAATTAATAATAAATGTGTTTTAGCTGAGTAATGTACAAATACTTATAAGCCCTTTGGATGATTTTCCCTGCAATCTCTCCCAATAAATCAGAACTTTCTTCCTAGATGGCTAAGCAAGGTTAATTCATTATACCCTTGTTTGTTATAGTCACCAACATGCTGAATATTTGCAAAATATTTATATCCAAGCTGGGAAAATGAATGTTTTAAATTGGAACTCATACCATCTCTCAAGTCTCAGGCTTCACAGGAAGAAAAGTTCCCTATCTGGTTTGGAGCACTGAACTGCAAACACTGTATGGAAAATGCATTGATTCATGGCAGCCGAATGCAATAGGAAAATGATTAAAACTATTCATATCTTGACCTTGCAGGAAACACTAAAAGATTATTTTGCTTGTATGTTCCAGAGAGCTGAAAGATACATTTTCAAAAACAATTTTGTGCTTATTTTTTTTTCTTTATGTATCACAGATATTAAGGCTAATTCATCCATTTTCAAAAGGATCCTTAGCACCTCACTTGGTTTCCTTATGATCATTTTTCTTTGCTCTAGTAAATCTTCTATAAGATACATCAGAAGTTCCAAGTGCAATAATGTGAATCTCTAAATGAAAAAAAGAAAAAATATAGAAATAATATAAAAATGCCTTCTAGCCAAAAATGCCTCGTGCTTACATTTTTAGTGGACTCATTACCCTAACATACTGTGAAAAATGATGCATTCTGCAAGACGATTCCGCTCTGCAGTTACTGCAATGTCATAATGAATTCAGATTCCACTAATTAGTAGATGAGGAAAAGTGCAAAGTACATTTTGTACTTTTTATTCGCTTTAAGTAGAGCACATTTTCAGTGTGTCTAAGGGTAAGTGTAAGCATATTGCTTTACAGTGTATGAATTACTATTTGTGTTTTGACATTTTCCAAAGCAAGATTACAGAAATTTAAAATAACTCTAAGTTTTTATGTACTAATGGCTCTAGTGTCATGAAATAACACTATGAAATAACTCTCAGGCTATGTTTACACTACATAAGTTCTGTAGTTATCATGGCCGTTGTTGCTAATTTGCAATAACGGCCGTTATTACTACGGAACTTACGTAGTGCTGCCGTTTATTGAATCCCGGCCAGAGTGTATACACATAGTGGGACATTTATTAAAGAGACTCTGTACCCACAATCTGACCCCCCCCCCCCCAAACGGCTTGTACCTTCAGATAGCTGCTTTTAATCCAAGATCTGTTCTGGGGTCCATTCGGCAGGTGATGCAGCTATTGTCCTAAAAACAACTTTTAATCCTACAGCGCTGTGTCTAATGGCCGGGGCTTACATTTGTAAATGCATTAGGCTGGCAAAACCTCTCCTTCTCTCCTCCCCACTCTCCTCAGCATTAGGAATGCCCCAGGAACATTGACTGCTGTTTGAGCTTTGCACAGGTGTCTTAACGATCCAGCCCATGTTCATTATACACAGAAAGGGAATAGGAAGCAATCATGAGGAGGGTGGGGAGGAAGGACAGAGAGGTGGTGCCAGCCTAATGCATATATTAATGTAAGCTCCGGCCGTTAGAAACAGGATTAAAAGCTGTTTTTTAAACAATAAATGCATCACCTGCCGAACGGACCCCAGGACAGATTTTGGATTTAAGGCAGCTATTCGAAGGTACAAGTGGTTTGGGGGGGTACAGATTGTGGGTATAGAGTCACTTTAAGTCTGGCGTTTTCTGCAACAAACTTAAAAATGTCCCTGCAGCTCCGGCACTACAGAGATTTATGTACAGGCGGACTGCCTCTACATAAATCCCATGCGCGCCGGTGCGCACGACAGGAAACCTTTGCCACCTGAGAGCTGGAGTAGGTTTCCTGCTTATTTTTTGGTGAATCTTAAGATGAATAGTGCGGATTCTGAGTATGCGCCCCCCGGTACCGCCCCCTCCACACCCCTTGGTGTTTAAGGGGTTAATGGCAGACAGCAGCATGATCGCTGCTATCTGTTATTGTAGTGACGCCTCTACATCAGAAATTTTATTTATATATGTATTTCGACTGCACGGTGCATAAGCAGTAAGAAAGCATATACACAGATTTGTCCCTTCTCCCTGGTGTACGCTTGCCGTGTCCCCAGCTAGTCCAATCAGCAGGCAGGGGGGGATCGAGGGGGGGCATCAAGGCGGGGAGGGGACACCTCATTTATAATGATTTATGCCTGCTCTTAGGTGGTGTAGATTTGGCACGCCGTGCACAGGGCCAGGCTCATAGCCAGACGGATACACTAAGAGTTGTGCGCTTCTTAGTGAATTTGGCCGGGGAAAAGGGGGTGGGGTCTAATTTAAGACCGGTGTAAGAGTGTGCGGGTCTTCATAAATCTCCCCCATAATGCTGACATAAGGGGGTTAAAGAAAATTAATCAGATAGCTAAACAGACAACACAAATAATTATATATTACAAGTCAAAAGTAGTTGCTAAAGCTGTAAATATTTTAGATGCAGAGAATGGAAACTTTTACTTTGAAATTCCACAGTACACATACAATAGTTATATACGTAGTTGGTATGGTTAAAAAAGACACATATCAATCAAGTTCAACCAAGTAGGGGATGGATGTAGGGGAAGGATAAATTCTATACATTCGTTACATATACATTTATGTTATATTTGGTCTAAGAACTTAGCTTGTTTTAAGCCCTCTACTGTTTTTGTTATTACCAGCAATAATAAAAGTATGAAAAAAAGTGTGCTGTGTGCATACTTGCCAGAACTATTGAACTATTGCAAAACTGATCATGCACATTAAACGGCATAAAAGGAAAAAAAACACCAAAGTGCAAAGTGGCTGATTTTTATTTTATTTTTTTAGTCACATCAAATCCAGAAAAATTATAATAAAAAGTGATCAAAAAGTTGCATAAATGCAAGCAACCTGCCAATAGAAAGTACAGATAATGGCACAAAAAATGACACCACGTGTAGCCCCATAGACCAAAAAATAAAAGCATTATAAGGATCACAATAGAGCAACTTGAAGAACTTTTAAGTTTACTGAGAGTAAGAGTACTGACTTGAGGAACATAGATAACATGTTAGTTTCACCATAGGGAAAACGGCATAAACAGGAACCCACCCCCACACCCTCAATTTTTTTTTTTTTTATTTCACTGCACAAATATTTTTTTTTTGTTTTGCTGACATTTTATGGAAAGATGAAATCTTTCAATGCAAAGTAAAATTGGTGTCGCAAAAAATAAGGGCTCATGTGGGTCTGTAGGTGAAAAAATGCAAACAGGAGGAAAACATGACAAAGCAAAAAAGAAAAATGTCTCGGTCCTTAACCCCTTAGCGACCCATGACGTATCTGATACGTCATGGTGCCGCTCGGGGTGTTCAGAGCGGGGTCCCGCCGGGACCCCGCTCTGAACGGCGCTGATCCCGGCTGACACGTGCAGCCGGGCAGTGCCTCTATTAGCCGGCGCGGGTCCCGTTGCCGCGCCGGCTAATTAAGCCTCTAAGTGCAGCTGTCAAACCTGACAGCTGCACTTAGAGGCTTCAGACCTCACGTCCCTGGTGTCTAGTGGGACGGATCTCCCCCCCGCGATGCGATCGCGGGGGGGAGATTCGTTCTTCTGCCCGTGCCGGGCCTCAGCGTCGGAATGACGCTGATCCCAGCTCGGCAATAGATTGCTATGGCCTGCAGCAGGCCATAGTAATCTATGACCGATCTAATCGATCTTTGCTGTGTATATACACAGCATTGATCTCTATGAGAGATCAGTGCTGTCTATATACAAGTCCCCCAGGGGGGCTTCTAGTTACAGTAAAAAAAAAAGTAAAAAAGTGTTTTTATTAATAAAAAATCCCCTCCCCTAATAAAAGTCCAAATCACCCCCCCTTTTCCCATTTTATAAATATAAATTAATAAATAAATAAATAAACATATTTAGTATCGCCGCGCGCGTAATCGCCTGAACTATTAATTAATCACATTCCTGATCTCGCACGGTAAACGGCGTCAGCGCAAAAAAATTCCAAAGTGCAAAATTGCGCATTTTTGGTCGCATGAAATCCAGAAAAAATGTTATAAAAAACGATCAAAAAGTCGTATATGCGCAATCAAGGTACAGATAGAAAGAACGCATCATGGCGCAAAAACTGACACCTCACACAGCCCCATAGACCAAAGGATAAAAGCGCTATAAGCCTGGGAATGGAGCGATTTTAAGGAACGTATATTTGTTAACAATGGTTTGAATTTTTTACAGGCCATCCGATACAATATAAGTTATACATGTTATATATCATAGTAATCGTAACGACTTGAGGAACATGCATAACAAGTCAGTTTTACCATGGGACGGACGGCGTAAATGCAAAACTCCCCGAAATCAAAACAAATTTTTTTTTTTTTTTAATTTGACAGCGCAAATGATTTTTTTCCGGTTTCGCAGCATAAGTTATGGAAAAATAATGCCTGTCATTGCAAAGTACAATTGGTTTCACAAAAAATAAGCGCTCATATACGTCTCTAGGTGAAAAAATGCAAGCGCTATGGACTTTTAAACTTAAAATGGAATAAGCAAAAGCGCAAAAACGAAAATAGGCTTTGACCTTAAGGGGTTAAGGAGTTAATTTGAAAATATTGAAAGCTAAGTTGCCTGTATATTTAAGGACCACTGTTAAAAGAAATAACTGAAGTACTGTATAGTTACTTTTCTTAGGAAATGCTGTGTAAAAATAGAATGATTGATTGATGTGGCTATGTGTAGCATTTAAAAGCATTGATGTCTTCTGTTTGTAGAAATGCTAGACAATCAATATAATGATTGCTTTCTGTTTGGACGATAAGCAGAATTCTTAATATTTGACAGTACAGACATAATCCTAAGTGCTATACAAAGGAATATAATTGTGTGGATGTACGTATTAAATAAATGAAATAAATGCATTTTAAAGAGGTGCTCTGCTATCAGAGCTATAATTGTATTTATATAAAACTATCGCCCCAAGATATATAACTTACCAAGGCTGGGTTCACACTACATATTTTTCATCCGTGTTTTTTTTTTTTATTAGCCCTAAAGATGTCTGAATTTCTATAGACAGGATTCACATCAACCATGTTCTGGGATATCAGATGCGCCTGATCATGCATGCTGAAAATTATCAGGACATACACTACCGTTCAAGAGTTTGGGGTCACCCAAACAATTTTGTGTCTTCCATGAAAAGTCACACTTATTCACCACCATACGTTGTGTAATGAATAGAAAATAGAGTCAAGACATTGACAAGGTTAGAAATAATGATTTGTATTTGAAAAAACATTGTTTTTACATCAAACTTTGCTTTTGGCAAAGAATCCTCCTTTTGCAGCACTTACAGCATTGCACACCTTTGGCATTCTAGCTATTAATCTGTTAATGTAAGCTGGAAAAAATGCACCCCACGCTTCTAGAAGCAGCTCCCACGGGTTGGATTGGTTGGATGGGCACTTCTGGCGTACCATACGGTAAAGCTGCTCCCACAACAGCTCAATGGGGTTCAGATCTGGTGACTGCACTGGCCACTCCATTACTGATAGAATACCAGCTGCCTGCTTCTGCTGTAACTAGTTCTTGCACAATTTGGAGGTGTGTTTAGGGTCATTGTCCTGTTGTAGGATGAAATTGGCTCCAACCAAGCGCTGTGCACTGGGTATGGCATGGCGTTGCAAAATTGACTGATAGCTTTCTTTATTCAGAATCCCTTTTACCCTGTGCAAATCTCCCACCTTATCAGCACCAAAGCAACAGCAGACCATCACATTACCTCCACCATGCTTAACAGATGGCGTCAGGCATTCTTCCAGCATCTTTTCATTTGTTCTGCGTCTCACAAACGCTCTTCTTTGTGATCCAAACACCTCAAACTTGGATTCATCCGTCCACTTTTTTCCAGTCTTTCTCTGTCCAATTTCTGTGTTCTTTTGCCCATCTTAATCTTTTTCTTTTATTGGCCAGTCTCAGATATGGCTTTTTCTTTGCCACTCTGCCCTGAAGCCCAAAATCCTCCTCTTCACTGTAGATGTTGACACTGGTGTTTTGCGGGTACTATTTAATGAAGATGCCATTTGGGGACCTGTGAAGCGTCTGTTTCTCAAACTAAAGACTCTAATGTGCTTATCTTCTTGCTTAGTTGTGCAACGCGGCCTCCCACTTCTTTTTCTACTCTGGTTAGAGCCTGTTTGTGCTCTCCTATGAAGGGAGTAGTAAACACCGTTGTATGAAATCTTCAATTTCTTAGCAATTTCTCGCATGGAATAGCCTTCATTTCTAAGAACAAGAATAGACTGTTGAGTTTCAAATGAAAGTTCTCTTTTTCTGGCCATTTTGGGGGTATAATTGACCCCACAAATGTGATGCTCCAGAAACTCAATCTGCTCAAAGGAAGGTCAGTTTTGTAGCTTCTGTAACGAGCTAGACTGTTTTCAGATGTGTGAACATGATTGCACAAGGGTTTTCTAATCATCAATTAGCCTTCTGAGCCAATGAGCAAACACATTGTACCATTAGAACACTGGAGTGATAGTTGCTGGAAATGGGCCTTTATACACCTATGTAGATATTGCACCAAAAACCAGACATTTGCAGCTAGAATAATCATTTACCACATTAGCAATGTATAGAGTGTATTTCTTTAATCCCTAGACGACCCTGGACGTAGGGTTACGTCATGGAAGTCTGTCCCCAGACGACCCATGACGTAACCTTACGTCCTGGGTGTTTCTCCCGCTATGAAGCGTGCTCCGGAGCGGAGCGTGCTTCATAGCAGGTGGGGGCCGGCCGGTGGGGGCCTATGGCATAGCAATCATCAGTGTAGAAATCCAAGTAGTGTATGTAAAAGTCCCCAAAGGGACTTCAAAAGTGTAAAACAAAAAAAAGTTCAAAACACTATTACACTACCCCAAATCCCCTCCCCCAATAAAAGTCTAAATCACCCCCCTTTCCCATTATATAAATAAAACATATAAAAATAAATAAATAGATAAACATATAATATACCGTAGCGTGCGTAATTGTCCGATCTATTAAAATATAACAAGCGTCATAGTGATCGGTGAACAGCGTACACGAAAAGAGGGGAAAAAGTGCGCAGATTACCGATTTTATGTTACATTATATATTTAAAAAAATCAATAAAAAGTGATCAAAACGTCCGATCTTCACAAATATGGTATTAATAAAAACTAGAGATCATGGCGGAAAAAATGACACCGCATACAGCCCCGTAGGTGAAAAAATAAAACCGTTATAAGCGTCACAATAGACCCATTTTATTAATATTTAATTGCCAAAAAAAAGGATTTCATAAAAAAAAATATATATAACATTAAAGAATCTGTGTAACCTGCATATGGTTGTGTTCGGACTGACCTATAGAATAATAGTGTCATGTCGCTGTTACCATATAGTGCATTACGTAGACACAGGAACCCCCCAAACGTTACCATATTGCATTCTTATTTACGATTTCACCTATTTATATCTTCATAAATAATATATTTGGAATTCCATCATACATGTTATGGTAAAATGAATGACGCCATTACACAGTACAACTATTCCTGTAAAAAACAAGCACTTACATGGCTTGTAGATAGAAAACTGAGAGTGCTAGAGCTCTTAGAAGGGGAGGAGGTAAAAACGAAAACACTAAGATCAAAATTTGCGCGGTCCACTGGGTCATTTTGGGCCTGGTCCTCAAAGGGTTAAAGTTAGGACTAGTTTAAAGTTATCTTCATTGAAAAGTATAGTGCTTTTCCTTCAAAAATAAGGACATTTCAATGTGACCCCAAACTTTCGAACGGTAGTGTGTAAGATTAAATACAAAATATGTGGCTCCTGGAATTTTTCCGATTCTTTTTTCTTTGATATCCTTTGCTTTATTTATTTCTTTGCAAACGGTGTTTTAGAAATGCTCCTAAGCTTTAATATTCACTGTCATTTCAAACAACTCCCCTCCTGTGCACGCTGAGCCTGACTGCTTCCTCTAAGGGATCCAAGCTGTTCATAAAGGATAAATCAAGGCTTTCCTGTCATCTCTGACCACCTATAAAGTTCATGACAGCTGTCTCTTGTGTTCCTACTTTGGTATGTACACAGTGATGCCTCTTGAATGTAATCTTACCCATTCTTTTAGCTTGTTATTAAAGATGAGCTTGTATACTATAAGTTTCCTATTTATTTGAGTAATGGGGTGCTCGAAAGCATTTGATACTTAACCCTTAGAGGACCCGGCCAATAAAAATTTTAGCGTTTTCGTTTTTTCATCCTTGTGCTTAAAGGCCATAGTACATTTTTTCAGCTAGAAACACACATGAGCCCTTATTTTTTTGCGCCAATAATTGTAGTTTGTAATGACAGGCTGAATTTTTTCATAAAGTACACTGCGAAACCAAAGTGTGGTGAAATTGAAAAAACAAAACAAAAACGCTTTTCTTTTATTTGTTTTGTTTTTTTTTCATTTTTACGTTGTTCGTCCTGGGGTAAAACTGACTTGTTACATATGTTCCTCAAGTCGTTATGATTACAACAATATGTAACATGTATACCTTTCATTGTATTTGATGGCCTGTAAAAAATTCAAACCATTGTTAACAAATATATGTTCCTAAAAATTGCTCCATTCCCAGGCTTATCGTGCTTTTATCCTTTTGTCTATTGGGCTGTGTCAGGTGTCATTTTTTGCGCCATGAAGTGTTCTTTCTATCTGTACCTTGATTGCACATATGCGACTTTTTGATCGCTTTTTATTACAATTTGTCTGGATTTGATGCAACCAAAAATGCACAATTTTGCACTTTGGGATTTTTTTGCGCTTACGCCATTTACCGTGCGAGATCGGGAATGTGATTAATTAATAGTTTGGGCGATTACACACGCGGCGATACCAAACATGTTTATTTATTTATTTTTATTTATAACATGGGAAAAGGGGGAGGGGGGTTTTTATTGATAATAACACTTTTATTTGTACTTTTACACTTATACTAGAAGCCCCCCTGGGAGACTTCTAGTATAAGTGCACTGATCCCTCAGACAGATCTATGCTGCATAGATATGCAGCATAGATCGATGAGATAGGCACATCAATTGCTTCCGGCTGCTGCAGCCGGAAGCAAATGAGTGCCGAGCAGGGAACAGCGCCATTACGGCGCTGACCTCGGTCGGGGTAAGATGTGTGGATCGCTCCTCCGGGACAACATCCCGGAGGAGCGATCCTCCCCACTAAACACCAGGGAACGGGCTGCATCAAGTAATCGGATGCAGCTGTCAACTTTGACAGCTGCATCCAATTACTGTATTAGCGGGCACGGCGATCGGACCATGCCCGCTAATAGCCGCGTTCCCGGGTTACGAGCGGCACCCGGGACTGCGGCGGTTCAGAGTGTGGCTGCCACGCGGCTGCGCTCTGAACACATGGAGGCTGCCCTGGACGTACGGGTACGTCCAGGGTCGCCTAGGGGTTAAACGAATACCACATGTTCTAGTCTAACATGTCTCCTTCCATGTTTGGTGGCTTAAACTAGCCAATAAACACACAGGGAAGGGGCGGGCACATCCTGCTATGCCATAGCCATGTTGGCTGTTGACTTAGCAGTGATTGACTGGCTGCATCAGGTGACCTACGTGTATATAGACCCAGGTAACCTTATACCTTTTTCAAATGTACAGCCTTTAATCGGTGGGCACCATTAAAACTATATGCTTGATTCACTTGCATTATTGCCTGAGAGAGCTGCTGAAGCAGGACACACATAGGTTAAGGCTTAGTGTTAATAGTTAGTTAGGCAACTGGCTAAAACACTTAAAATTCCATTTAAGGATTAATAATCTCACAGTGTGATTATACATACATTATACTATACTAAGGATTATCCGGCAAGCCAACTGTAAAATTTAGCAGCTTTATTGCAGTCAGTCCATAAAACATGCGATGCAGAAAAGTTGCATAACCCCCACACTGGAGTGCTAAGATGCATTTCGGCCTGCGTTAGGCCTTGTTTTCAGCATGAACAATGCAGGCCAAGATCAATCTGACAGCCGAGACCTGCCACAGATGACACAGGCACAGCTTTTGTACCTGTATCATTCAGGAAACGTGAATTAACGTAGCTGAAGCCAAGCCTATGGCTACAGCGATGTTAATTTATAGTTCAGCGGTGGGAGGAGGTTAAATTTGTTGGGGTTTAGTGTGTTAAGAACACACCACTACTGTGATTGTGACAGCAGTCTTTTATACTCTGAACCATAATGGACACTAATTACAAGGGCAGAAGACCATCCCACTTTATAACTCATGTTTCTGTTTATTGTGATATATATGCCTATTGCACTTCATTTCTGAATATTCACCTATGCTGCTGTTATATTGCATATAGAGTATATGCATTGTATTTGAAAGAGAAATTTGTACATTGACCCATTTCTGTGAGGGTTGCCATTTTGAAAGTACTTAACAGATAAAAGACTTTTAACTGTTGTAAAAAGGAGAAGATCCACAGCATTCAAAAAAGCTTTGTTGTCTTTATTATGAGTCATATAAAAAGTTAAAAAAGATAAAAAAAAGTAGGCCTACATGTTTCGGGGAAGCACACCCCCTTGACACAGGTGTGCTTCCCCAAAATATGTAGGCCTACGTTTTTATCTTTTGTAACTTTTTATATGCCTCATAATAAAGACACCAAACCTTTTTTTGGAAGCTGTGGATCTTCTCCTCCTTTTTACCATTATTACCGGGTGCGGCCCGCTACTACTTCACTTGCTCCTGCCTGAATGTCCACCATCACACAACAAACCACCTATGGTGAGCTGAGTTTTTCTTTGTTCATGAGATTTTAACCATTGTACCTGATGTTCAAGTAAAGTCATTGTTGAACCGTAAAATTTCATCTTCCAATTGTCTGTACCTCACCAACACCAATGATTCATTGTAGGTCAGTGATTCGCAAGCTGTCTACAGCTCTCCTGGGTGAAGTTAATCCCAGTGAGTCACCCAGCTCCAGCACTAAGGACCACAACACGCTGCTCTGGTCCCCGATCTTCTGCTGCTTTCTAGTCTTAGACAGCAAAGACGGGACCCTGCTACAGCCTTTGAATGGCTGAGCGAGCCTTCCAACGCCATGTCTCAAGGCCTGTCTAAGACCAGGAAGTGGCTGGAGACCAAGGACAGGAGCAGCATGATGTGGGCTCCAGTCTGGTTCAGGGGAGGAAAGTGGACATCATTGTTTTCATCCACCTCCTCCCTGGTGATACTGAAAAAAAAGGGTCCCGTCCTGAGTATCCCCTTAACTTACAAAAACAATAACAGTATCAGTAACAGAGGATTTTCAAAGAGTCCTTTGATTCTGATTCATAATAACTTTTTAGTTTCACCCAAAAAGTATTTATACCCATCGCATCTTTATTATTATTATTATTATTATTATTATTATTATTTATTATTATTTATTTATTTATATAACAATTAAAACAGTAACACCACTTTTGGTTGATACATAAAAGACAACCATGATACCTACTGTATGAGCTAAAATGCTATATAGTTTGTTAAGGCTCTCTATTTTTTGCCTACAATATGATTTTACCTATTTATTGCTATACATAATAAATTCTTATAAATAAATATAAACATCCTAAAAACATTGGTGTGTTAGGGTGCCAGAGAGATTTATCTGCAAGATTTTTTTAAGCCAAAGCCAGGAATGAATTTGAAAAGAGGAGAAATCTGTCTTTTCTTTACGACCTGTTCCCTGTTTTTAGTCTAGTACCCTTTGAAGATATTTGAACAAAGGATGCACAAAGCCGATCATCTAAAACCAATAAACAGTATAAGGCTATGTTCACACAACGTCAAAAATATTAAAAAGGCGGCCAATTTTCATATTTAAAATAACGTCCGTTTTTGCCGAGATTTAACTGACTGCAATGCAATGCATTGAAGTCAATGGGAAGACAGACATCAAATGCACACAGCGTATTGAATAACGAACGTTTTTGCTGCGGGCGTCAAAATAATGAACATGATCATTATTTTCGGACATCTTTTGCAAACAGCGGATGTTTTTTATTTGTAGTTCACACAGTTTTCCTTTTTTCACCGCTGTCTCCGTTTTTACTATTAAATTTAATGGACTTTTTAATTAAGCTGCATCCAAAATCCAATTATTATCTCCAAACTAGAATAATGTACAAACACCCATCAGTGCACTAAGGGGAGGTCAGGCAGCTAAATAACATCCGTTATTTTAGACTCAAAATGGCGGACGTCATTTTAAACAGAGATTAAAAAACATTGTGTGAACATAGCCTAAAGGAGTAGAAAAGTCATACTGGTGAAAGTTTTGTTTGGTCAGACCATATTATGCCCATGGTGGCTGCTAGAAAGGAAATATGAAAACGTATCTCTCTTACTCATGATGCTCACAAGATGGCTCCTTAAAGGGGTTATTCAGTACTACAAAATCATGACCACTTTTTTCTCCAGAGACAGCAACAATTGAAAAACAACACCTGAACTGAAGACAAGAGTTGTGGACAAATTTTGTAGCACTGGATAACCTCTTTAATGGTATGATAACATGTTTTGTTTTCAATTTCAATTAATAAAAACAAAGCCAGGAATTAATTTGAAAGAAAAGACATGACACAAGCTCCCTTTATTATCTGTTCCTGGCTTTGCTATAATTAATTGACATTAATTACCTGACTGTGTGAACACACCCTTAAGACATGACAAAGGGTCCATTCACACAGAAAGATTATCTGACAGATTGTATGATAAAGATTTAACGCCAAAGCCAGAAACAGACTATAAACAGAGATCCGGTCATAAAGAAAAGCCTGAGATTTCTTCTCTTTTCAAATCCATTCCTGGCTTTGGCTTCATATCTTTGGCAGATAATCTGTCAGATAATCTTTCTGTGTAAATGGACCCTTAGGATAGGATAGGGGTACGATATGGATATAGGATATGGAGGGGAGGGACAGGGAGGGTGGGGATATAAATATAATAATTAAATTATATTTATATCCCCACCCTCACTGTCCGTCCCCTCCATATCCTACCCCACCCCAGGTTACATTCACAACCTTCTTTGAAAAATTAGATGCCTTCTCCCAAGCTTCCCACTCTTAGGCAATGTTCACACTACGTAAGAGACCAGCCGGATCATCTGGCCGGTCTCTGGCCGGATCTTAAGTACCGGCCGGATGATCTTTCGGCCGCGGAGCTCTGATGCATGCGCATCAGCGTGAGCCCGCATCAGAGCTTCCCATAGCACACAGTGAAGCTAGCGACAGGAGCCGCTAACTTCACTGTATGAACTGACAGGTCCTTCTGCTGCCAGAATTCACTGAATTCCGGCCGCAGAAAACTGACCTGTCAGTTATTTGCGGCGCTGCATAGATCCCGGCCAGAGCGTATACAATGTGTGTGCGCTCCGGCCGGGATCCCATTAAAAGTAAGGTTATGTTCCACCCCACAAAACTACGGCCGTAGTTCTGCGGCGAGAACTACGGCTGTAGTTTTACGTAGTGTGAACATAGCCTTAAACTTTATACCAACCTTTTCGTTCAGAATTTCCAAATCCCCCTGTTATACTTACTCCATACTCCTAGGAGTTAGAACTATAGTGTTAGGGCGGAAAAAGACTAGAAAGAAAAATAAATAAAAGAAAGAGAGGAGAGGGGAAAAACACAAGGAAAAATGTAACTTAACATACAAAGAAAGCAAAAAAAAAAAAAAAGCATATAGAAAGCTCTGTATAAACTCAATATTAAAAAATAAATAAATCATAAATCACTAAGGAAAATCTACAATAATTGCACCCCCCCCCCTCCCCGAGCCGCACCATCCACCCATTGCATCTTATACTATAAATAACCCCACTTATGTCGCATTACATGGTATATTTATTTTGAATTTGTGCATTCTTTATGAGTTACTCATTTAATTAAGGAGAAATTGTCACTTCTAGATCATGCTAAGAGCTATATTGTGAAGGAGGATGAATTAAGCCTCAGGATGAATGCCTACTTCCTCCCCCCTGCTTAGACTAATTGAAGAACATGGTAAGTCAATCAGTCAAGGTGGGGAGAAGTAGAGGAGGTAGGTATCCTAAGGACTCCTTGATCTTTCAGCTCCAAGTTAATAAATATATACAGATCGGGATCCCTATCGGCACCGCAAACAACTGACATGTCAGTTTTCTATGGCCGCTATTCAGTGAATAACGTCCTTAGAAAACCCTGTCAGTGCACACTGTGGAGCAAGCGGCTCCGGCCGCTCGCTCCATAGTGTGCAGTAGGGAGTTCAGATGCGGGCGTGAACGGATGCGCCCGCATCAGAACTCTGTGGCCCGAAAGATCATCCGGCCGGTACGGGTCACAGAACAGCCAGTCTCTTACATAGTGTGCACATAGCCTTAGGGTGCATTTGAACAGAAAGATTAAGTGACAGATTATCTGCCAAAGATTTGAGGCCAAAGCCAGGAATGGATTTGAAAAGAGGAGAAATCTCAGGCTTTCCTTTATGACCTGTTCTCTGTTTAGAGTCTGTTCCTGACTTTGGCTTCAAATATTTGGCAGATAATCTTTCTGTGTAAATGGATTCTTAGTTATGAAGTGGGTACTTTATAACTAATATAAGCTTTTATTTAAGTAAATCAATGGTCATCCATGCCAATTTACCTACTGTTTTATCCTGCTGTACTGTTGGTCATTATTTCTTAAAAGTCTTTTTGAATGCTCCAATTTGATTATGATTGGCCTGTAATTTCACATGAATCGTATTTTCTAGCATAAAATTATTTTTGAGATTTTCTGCCTCCTGTTATTTTTTCATTCTAGGTAAATTAAGTGAAATCAGTAAATGAACAACTGATTACAAAATATTACAGTCACTTATAGCATCTCTTTGTTAAAGGAGATTTATGGAAAGCAGAAAATGTATCATATTCTCTCAATCCCCAGCACTTTACTACCATCTTGCACTTTTCTCAGAAGTGTATCCTATAAAGAGTGGGTGGGTACCATATCATGATCATGGCGTGCAGGCAAAATTACCCCCGTATGTGATTGACAATAGCCACACAATGTTGCCAATATTGCAGTGACATTGTATGGCTTTTTGGCACTGCTCCTTCTCGTTGATAAGGTTACACCTCTCACAATTTCAGTTGAAGCTCATATTTTGCTGGTGCTGAGCATGTACAGTATCTAAAGTCTTTGAAATGTTATCTTTTAACAGCCATCATCAAATGATATCTTTCCATTTAACAAAGGGAGATTATTTCGTCAATACAAATTTACATATAGAGAATACTCTGAATATTATCATTACTTTATGTGCTTTATTGCACAATTAAGACATTTTAACATTTGGCTCATTTTATGCTTTAGATTAATATTTTGTGAGATACTGTCATGGCATTTTATCTAGAACTAGTGTTCTGTTAAATTAAATCTAAATCGAGTGCATAACTGAAAGACGTCAAGTGTTATCATTTTTAATTATAAAAGTGTGCTTCATCACTTCGGGCCAAAGTAAAAGAATTAACACAGAATTAATCTCTTTTGCTGCATCTTTTCTACGATAAACTAATTCTAAATGTAAGTTCAAACATTAAAATTGAAGTGAAAATCTTAAGTATAGGAAGCCTTGTAATTGAAGAATCAGTTTGCAAAGGCACATGAAATAAGGTTAAATTTGCTTAGTTCCATTAGAATGCCATGGTTAATGCAACATGTGCATTCAACACAAGGGAGCAAAGTCTAAGTACCCTCTAGGTCTTTATTATTGATTCGAGGATGTGGAAACTTCTGTGGCTACAAGCCACATGGTCGCTCCACAAGTGACATCACAATGTGAGCAGCAGCTGGTTCCAAAGAACCAGAGTCGATGCAAGGCTCTGGAGAACAGGCCAAATATATATGGTCAGCAAGCCAGGTCGTCAGCAGAAGAGTCAATGCAGTATCAGCAATGAGACCGGTATCTTAGTCAAACAAGCAAAGGGTCAGATCCAATCAATAAAATCACAACACCATCCTATTCATTGCTGCAAACTTTTATCTCAAATTGCATATATTCTACAAATACATATCCACCACAACAGTGCACTGAATATTGCTGTCGTGAGGAGGATACAAAGACTCTTTTTCTTCACCCACATAGGGCTAGCAAGTTAAAGTCCAAATTTGTACAAAGACATCAGCTGCATTCATTGATAGCGTTTCATGGGTAATAAACAACTCTGACTTTCTCATGCCAATAACTCTATTTTAGGGATGAGAGAACTTTTGAAAAGTTCGGTTCGATCAGGCAAACTTTCGTGAAGTTCGGATTTGTACGAATCCAACCTAAAACGAACCTTGCAATAACGGCTGAATAATTGCAGCTACAATAGTGGGAGTCTGATAGGGTATAGTTACGTTTAGTTGCAATTGCTATTACAATGAAAAAAGTGGAAAAAATAAAAGTGCAAAAATAGTACAAAAAAATTAGCCAAGGTGTAAGTGATTACACAGGACATAGGACACAAAGTTCCTTGGACCCAGTAGGGTGGAAAACAGACATTTGACAGTGAAACCAGCAGCAGTAATAGTACTATATTGGACCCAGTGTGGTGGAGAACATACAACTGACGGAGGAGGAGGACGAGGCAGTAGCACTTGATTGCACCCAGCCCAGTATGATTGAGAACAGAATATTTAAGGAGTAGGAGGCAGTACCTGATTGCACCCAGGCCAGTATGATTGAGAACAGACTATTCATGGAGGAGCATGTTCAGCCTTGGAGTGGTGGCCTGGGAATCCTTGCTGATTATGTTTTTCAGCGCACTTTCTAGAACACGGATGAGTGGGATGATGTAGTTGACGCCTGCTCACAGAGTCACGTCCTCAAAAGGGATCAACAATTGGCAGGACATGTTCGAAGAAACCTGTGCATTGTGAGGTTTATCACATGTGTCATACAAGGTGTATAACGCAGCCCTCCCTGCTGCACTGCAGAGAAAAGGTTCCTCCCTTTGTGGGCTGCAACACTTCCAACCGTTGACCTTGGGTCAGCCATTCATATACTGTATCTTCTCCCTGATGGACCGGAGGAGCTCTTGCCCATTGTGACTCCGTTCACCCAGGCTTACAAAATGGAGGACAGCCTGAGAGCGCCGGGCCTGACATTGATGGTAAGACACCAGGGCAGTTTAGACTGCAGTCAAAGCGGTGGATGGTTGCAAGCTGGTGGTGGCAGAACTTTTGCAGAACTGGCCCCCGAAAGCACCGGGGAGGTGACAGTGGCAAGAATGGGATAACTTTCTGGTGGTCTTCTGGGGGAATGTTGACCCAATGGGCACTAACAGACATGTACTGCCCTTGCCCATAATTAAAGGACCATACATCAGCACTGGGGTGCACGGTCTTGGACACCAAGAATCCCAATGAGTTGCCAACATTTTTCTACACAACTGTGCAGTGATGGGACAGCCGATGGGACAGCTATTGGGATTTTTTTTTTTTTTACAGTGATGGGAATTTTTTTTTTCTCGGACAGTGATGGGACTTTTTTTTTTTTTTACTTTTTTGTTTTAAACTTTTTGTTGTTGCGGCTAAACGGGGTTCTCCTATTTTTTAACCATTTTTGTAAAGATATGAACTGATTTTCCCTTAATAAATTCGATAAGCTTGAATACTGAAGTTGCTTTCATGTGTCTCAGTTAATACTCAAAGACAGCTGTCACATTACATTTTAGATTAGGCAGCACCCAGGTATATCTGAGGAGACTAAGTTAAGGTCTCACCCTAACAGGGGTGACATCACACATCTTGATATTCACAGAAATCCAGGATACAAGGGATTATAGGAGTATCCTGGTCTATTCTGTGAAAAAAGTACAACTTTGCGTTGCCGTTGTTATTTTTACCGGATTCATAAAGAACGTTCTCAAATCTGGTTCGTTACGGTTTGGTTCGCTCATCCCTACTCTATTCCTCTTTCTCTGATACCTAATCAACCTTCTATAACCCTCTCCAACCCTGTCTCTCCCTGCCTCTACATCTCTCTCTGTCTCTCTCTAGTGTAAATGTATGTGTTCAGTTCATAAGCCCTTGTTTGATTTTGCAGGGTTTTTGGCTTAGCCTTGAAATATAAACCCTACTTCAAAAATAAACCCTATTTACAGTCAGCATGTAATGTCATGTGATGCTACTAATGTAACAGAAACATCAAATAGACATACCATAGCTCCCAACTGTCCTGGACAAGTGTCCTGACTCAGCAGAAAAAACATTGCTTCTGATTCCCATCTCCTGTCTATGAAGTCCAAAGATTCTGGCCCAATCTCCAAATCTGCAAATAGATTTGCTCATCTCTTCCTATATTATATAGGTAATGGTACATTTTTACCCCCAGGCACCATGAATTTACAAAAAAAAAGATATTCTGTAAAGTACTATAAAGCACATACCCTGTGCAGTAGGAATGTATATATATACGTTCCTACACTGACGGGGGCTTTGTGATGAGAGCGGGAGCGCTGCAGGGAGTGTGATCCCACTCTCATCTGTGTCCAGCGCCGGAGGTAATGGGAGTCAGCTGCGATCCCGCAGCCGACTCTCATTAACCCCTTAAACGCCACAATCTACAGAAACAAAACAAGAAAAATGCACCAGGATTGCTAATTTTATTAAATTATATATCACTAAAAATTATGTAAAAATCTGTTACACCAATATGATATTAATAAAAACTAGAGATCATGGCGCAAAAAATTACACCCCAACCAACCCTGCTGGTGGAAAAATAAAAGTGCTATGGCGGGGAGGAACATTGCGTTAATTTGACCCGGACTTTTGTGCATCAAAGGGCTCGGTCTTGAAGGGGTTAATTACATTTTTATGCTATGCATGTTTATGTCCTATTTATATTTAGCGGCATACATAGGTTTTTACTTTATATTTTTGCCTGGTTGCCCTTTCGTCTTATGAGGAAGTCCTCTTTTATCTGTCTGGTCTGGGTCGATGTCCCTGCTTGATTTGCACACACTCTGGTGACTGCATCACCAGTAGTGGTCCTCGGAGAGATGCACCGCACTTTATCCATGTACTTTGTAGAGTTATGCCTATTATATTGCACAACCACATCAGGTGAGTGGGATCATTCACTACTCTGCATGAGCGTATCCATTTGTTTGACATGCCACACCAGGAAGCGCCTGTCCATTTTCTATTTTCAATATTATCTATTGTATTACCTGAACAGTAGTAAGGCAGCTGTTTGACAAAACAATTTGGTTGGGATATTAGCAATCCAATCAGAAGAACCCGCATGGATATGTCATCCTCCTTATAATTAATTCCTGAACACCTGAACATTTTATCTCTCTCTATATATGACAGATATATATACACACTACCGTTCAAACGTTTGGGGTCTCCCAAACAATTTTGTGTTTTCCATGAAAAGTCACACTTCTTCACCACCATACGTTGTGAAATGAATAGAAAATAGAGTCAAGACATTGACAAGGTTAGAAATAATGATTTGTATTTGAAATAACATTGTTTTTACATCAAACTTTGCTTTCGTCAAAGATTCCTCCTTTTGCAGCAATTACAGCATTGCACACCTTTGGCATTCTAGCTATTAATCTGTTAATGTAAGCTGGAGAAAATGCACCCCACGCTTCTAGAAGCAGCTCCCACAAGTTGGATTGGTTGGATGGGCACTTCTGGCGTACCATACGGTCAAGCTGCTCCCTCAACAGCTCAATGGGGTTCAGAACTGGTCACTGCGCTTTCCACTCCATTACCGATAGAATACCAGCTGCCTACTTCTGCTGTAAATAGTTCTTGCACAACTTGGAGATGTGTTTAGGGTCATTGTCCTGTTGTAGGATGAAATTGGCTCCAACCAAGCGCTGTCCACTGGGTATGGCATGGCGTTGCAAAATTGAGTGATAGCCTTCCTTATTCAGAATCCCTTTTACCATGTACAAATCTCCCACCTTACCAGCACCAAAGCAACCCCAGACCATCACATTACCTCCACCATGCTTAACAGATGGCGTCAGGCATTCTTCCAGCATCTTTTCATTTGTTCTGCATCTCACAAACGTTCTTCTTTGTGATCCAAACACCTCAAACTTGGATTCATCCGTCCACTTTTTTCCAGTCTTCCTCTGTCCAATGTCTGTGTTCTTTTGCCTATCTTAATCTTTTTATTTTATTGGCTTTTTCTTTGCCACTCTGCCCTGAAGCCCAAAATCCCGCAGCCGCCTCCTCACTTTAGATGTTGACACTGGTGCTTTGCGGGTACTATTTAATGAAGATGCCAGTTGGGGACCTGTGAGGCGTCTGTTTCACAAACTAGAGACTCTAATGTGTTTATAATCTTGCTTAGTTGTGCAAAGCGGCCTCCCACTTCTTTTTCTACTCTGGTTAGAGCCTGTTTGTGCTCTCATCTGAAGGGAGTAGTACACACCGTTGTAGGAAATCTTCAATTTCTTAGCAATTTTTTATTACATGGAATAGCCTTCATTTCTAAGAACAAGAATAGACTGTCGAGTTTCAGATGAAAGTTCTCTTTTTATGGCCATTTTGAGCGTTTAATTAACCCCACAAATGTGATGCTCCAGAAACTCAATCTGCTCAAAGGAAGGTCAGTTTTGTAGCTTCTGTAACGAGCTAGACTGTTTTCAGATGTGTGAACATGATTGCACAAGGGTTTTCTAATCATCAATTAGCCTTCTGAGCCAATGAGAAAACACATTGTACCATTAGAACACTGGAGTGATAGCTGCTGGAAATGGGCCTCTATACACCTATGTAGATATTGCACCAAAACCAGACATTTGCAGCAAGAATATACATTTACCACATTAGCAATGTATAGAGTGTATTTGTTTAACCCTTAGGCGACCCTGGACGTACCCTTATGTCCAGGGCCGCCTCCCCGCGTGGCCGCCGCGATCCCGGGTGCCTCATGTAGCCCGGGATCGCGGCTATTAGCGGGCATGGTCCGATCGCCGTGCCCGCTAATCAGGTAATCGGAGGCAGCTGTCAAAGATGACAGCTGCCTCCGATTACCGGCTGCATATGATCGGTGGTGGTATAGTGGGGAGATCGCTCCTCCGGGACGTTGTCCCGGAGGAGCGATCTCCGATACTGAAGCCGGCCGGGGACCGCTCCAAGATGGCGCCGTCCCCGGCTCGGCACTCGTTTGTTTACGGCTGCAGCAGCCGAAAGCAAACGAGTGCCTATCTCATGGATCTGTGCTGCATATCTATGCTGCAGAGATCTCAATGAGAGATCACAGTGTATATACTAGAAGTCCCCCAGGGGGGCTTCTAGTGTATGTGTAAAGAAAAAAAAAAAAAAAAAAAAGTGTTGTTAATAGTAAAAAGCCCCCTCCCCTACTAAAAGTCTGAATCACCCCCCCTTTTCCCAGGTTTTAAATAAAAGTAAACAAATAAATAAACAAACAGGTTTGCTATCGCCGCGTGCGTAATCGCCAGAATTATTAATTAATCACATTCCTGATCTCGCACGGTAAACGGGGTCAGCGCAAAAAAATCCCAAAGTGCAAAATTGCGCATTTTTGGTTCCATCAAATCCAGAAAAATTGTAATAAAAAGCGATCAAAAAGTCGTATATGCCCAGTCAAGGTATCTATAGAAAGAACACATTATGGCAGAAAAAATGACACCTGACACAGCCCCATAGACCAAAGGATAAAAGCTCTATAAGCCTGGGAATGGAGCAATTTTAAGTGACGTATATTTGTTAACAATGGCTTGAATTTTTTACAGGCCCTCCGATACAAGAAAAGTTATACATGTTATATATCGTTTTAATCGTAACAACTTGAGGAACATATAACAAGTTAGTTTTATCCCAAGGCGAATGGCGTAAAAACACATACCCCCCAAATAAATGAAATGCGTTTTTTAATTTTAATTTCACCACACCTTGAATTTTTTTCTGGGTTTGCAGTGTACTTTATGGAAAAATTCAGCCTGTTATTGCAAAGTACAATTAGTGACGCAAAAATAAGGGCTCATGTGGGTTTTTAGGTGGAAAAATGCAAGTGCTATGGCCTTTTAAACACAAGGAGGAAAAAACGAAAATGCAAAAATTGAAATTGGTCAGGTCCTCTAAGGGTTAAAGTTAGGACTAGTTTAAAGTTATCTTCATTGAAAGTACAGTGCTTTTCCTTTAAAAATAAGGACATTTCAATATTACCCCCAAACTTATATATATATATATATATATATATATATATATATATATATATATATATTTATTTATATATTGTGGGGATCTTTAGTAGGGGGTAGCGAGAATAATGCAGTCCTTATGCCAATTTAACATAAAAAGTCCAACTTGGCTTTATTGTGGCATATAAAGTTTCAGACAAAAGCAAATGTAGCAGCACTGTGCAAAAAGCGGATACAAAATAAACACCTGCCTGGCTGGGCTCTAACTAAACAGAGGTCTCACCTGACTCAACCAAATAGAAACAAACAGCAGCAGTATCTGACACAGGTCAGTGGCTTCCAGGCTCTCAGCAATCTCCAGCCCTCTGAGCTGCCTTTTATGAGCTGGAGCGATTAGCACCTGCTTACACCTGTGCGCAAGGTGTGGACTGGAGTGGCAGGTCCCACTACCAAACCTACCCACCATTCCAGTAAAATCCAGGCCCGGAAATAATAAACAACCACTCAGCAGAATATCTCTGCTGAACCACATCTTTCCCGGAGTTTACCATCTCATCCCAGCTAGCAGCCTGGGTGAGATGTACACCCCCTCTAGTATCTTACCATTCACCTTTCTACATATCCCCCCCCCCCTCTTCTCCAGACCGGAGTGCTGGGCATTTTTAGACCACAGGCAATGAACTCTTGAGAGTGCATCCGCATTTCCCTGTAATTTCCCTGGCCGGTGTTCTACCGAGAAATAAAAATTTTGCAGGGACAGAAACCACCTCGTCACCCTGGCATTTCTCTTCTTGTTTTGCTTCATCCACATGAGAGGGGCATGGTCTGTCACTAGCCTAAATTTTCTGCCCAGCAGGTAATATTTTAGGGATTCTAGTGCCCACTTGACTGCTAGACACTCCCTTTCTACAATGGCATAGTTTTTCTCAGCCGGAGTTAACTTTCTACTCAAATACATGACAGGATGTTCCTCCCCATTTACTATTTGTGACAAGACCGCCCCCAACCCTGAATCAGAGGCGTCTGTCTGCACCAAAAATTCTCGTTTAAAGTTAGGGTTAACCAACACAGGTTGTTGGCACAGAGCTGACTTAAGGCTTTGGAACGCCTTTTCTGCCTCTGGGGTCCATGTTACCATTACAGACTTCCCCACTTTTGTTAAGTTGGATAAAGGAGCAGCTATTGAGGCAAAGTTAGGCACAAATTTACGATAATACCCCGTAATACCAAGAAAGGCTCTTACCTGCTTCTTAGTTAGGGGTCTAGGCCAATTCTGTATTGCCTCAATTTTATTCACTTGAGGCTTGATTAACCCTCTGCCAATTATGTAGCCAAGGTATTTGGCCTCCTCTAACCCTAATGCACATTTCTCTGCATTTATGGTGAGACCCGCATCACTGATGGCATCCAAGACAGCCTGGACCTTACAGAGGTGACTTTCCCAATCTGCGCTAAAGATGACCACGTCATCCAGGTAGGCGGCTGCGTAGTCACGATGTGGCCGCAGAATTAGGTCCATCAACCTCTGGAATGTCGCAGGAGCCCCGTGCAACCCAAATGGCATGACTACATACTGAAATAACCCCTCTGGGGTTGAGAAGGCAGTTTTCTCTTTCGCTTTCTCAGTCAGTGGTATCTGCCAGTAACCCTTTGTAAGATCAAGGGTAGTTATGTACCGGGCATTACCCAACCTCTCAATTAGTTCGTCTACTCTGGGCATAGGGTACGCATCGAACTTGGAGATTTCATTTAACTTTCTGAAGTCGTTACAAAATCTCCAAGTACCATTGGGCTTTGGGATTAGAACTATTGGGCTAGACCACTCACTCTGGGACACTTCAATTACCCCTAGAAAGAGCATCCTTTTTACCTCAGCTGACACTGCCTCCCTCCTGGCCTCTGGTATCTTATATGGTTTGAGGTTTACTTTACTTTTGGGCTCAGTCTCTATGTGGTGTTTGTTGAGGTGTGTGCGCCCTGGTAGGTCAGAAAACTTACTTCTGTTTAACTGCAAGAACTCTTTGGCCTCCTGTTTCTGTGGTCCTGAAACTATTTTTACTGGAGGAACTGGTTGAGGAAAATCCTTTATTTCTTCTTCCAGATGCTACCAGGGACTCCCTGTCTTTCCAGGGCTTTATCAAATTTATATGATAAATCTGAAAAGGTTCCTTCTACCCGGGTTGATGTACCTTATAGTTTACGTCACCCACTTTTTCCACAACCTCATAAGGGCCCTGCCATTTTGCCAAGAATTTACTCTCCACTGTGGGGACTAAAATAAGGACTCTATCACCTGGGTTGAAGCTTCTAACCCTGGCAGAACAATTATAAATTCTACTCTGAGCCTCTTGCGCAATCTGTAGGTGTTCTTTCACTACAGGCATTACCGTAGCTATATACGGTCCTACATTTGCGCCACATGCTCGATCACACTCTTGTATGGGGTTGACTCGGTTTCCCACGTTTCCTTGGCAATATCTAATAAGCCCCGAGGGTGGCGGCCATATACCAACTCAAAGGGGGAAAACCCGGTGAAAGCTTGGGGTACCTCTCGAATGGAAAACATAAGGTATGGTAACAAGTGATCCCAATCCCGGCCATCCTTTTCCACTACCTTTTTTAGCATGTGTTTCAGGGTCTTGTTAAATCTTTCCACTAACCCGTCAGTTTGGGGATGGTATACAGACGTACATATATGGGTGATCTGGAACAGTTTACAGAGCTCTCTCATTACCTTGGACATAAAAGGGGTGCCCTGGTCAGTAAGGATTTCATTTGGAATTCCCGTCCTTGAGAACATATGAAATAAATCTCTTGCTATGGTTTTGGACGCTGTATTTCTTAAAGGCACAGCCTCAGGGTATCGTGTTGCATAATCCAAAACCACTAGAATGTAATGATGTCCCCTGCCAGACTTTACAATGGGTCCCACTAAGTCCATGGCAATCCTCTCAAAGGGCACCTCTAAAATGGGGAGTGAGACTAAAGGACTGCGGAAGTGAGATACTGGAGCACTAAGCTGGCATGTCGGGCAGGACTCACAGTAGTTCTTGACCTCCCGATATACCCCTGGCCAGTAAAACCTCTGGAGGATTCTCTCTTGTGTCTTGTTAGTCCCCAAGTGTCCCCCAAGTACATGATTATGTGCCATGTCAAGTACCATACGTCTGTACGGCTTGGGAACCAGAAGTTGCTCTACCACTTCATCATTAATTTTAGTGACTCTATAGAAGAGATCACTATGCATTGCAAAATGTGGAAACTGTTTGTCAGCCTCTGGTTCCTGCGGTACACCATTTAACACAGTAACACTTTCCCGAGCACCTATGAGAGTCTGGTCCTGCAATTGTGCAGTCCCAAAGTTATCTCGGGACACTGCAAGGTCGGGCACATTCTGCTCGGCAGGAGACTCCTCCTCCTCTCCAGCCAGGACCTGCAAAGGAAAGTTATCAACACCATGTACATATGTTAACTTATATTTTATATTCCCATGGGGTGAATGGTTGTCACCCAAGGGGTTCCTCACACGTTTTTGAGGACTTTTGTTTTTTCCCACAGGGTTTCAAAACAGAGGAAAGTCACACCCCACAATAACACTGTGCATTAGGTTTTTTCACTACCCCAACCTCATAGTTCCACAGTTCCTAACTCAGTCTCAAATTTAACCCAGTGCCACTGGTAGATTTTGGTATCCTCCATGAATACTCATGTGTTTCACCCGGCACAAAGTCCCCACCCACAAGGCTGGCATGCACCAAGGTTACAGGCACCCGAGTCCAGCAAGGCCTTGATAGGATAGTCATTTAATTAAGGCTGCCAGACCTGAGGTTCAGTCTCTAGTCCAGGTGCCGGCAACACACACAGTTCTGCAAATAGTGACTGCGGCCGGCTAGTGTCACCACTCCATGGGCTCAGAGGTAGAGGGCAATAGGCAGCCATGTGTCCCAGTTCATGGCAATCCAAGCACTGGATTGGCCCTGGGTCTCCTTGCAAGGAGTACTTTTTGGGGCTATTAACCACTTGGGACCATGCCAGTAGTTTGCCCACCAGAGACCTCAGGAGCCCTTTTTCCCTTTTTCTGCACTCCTCCACACTCCCCCAACAGATGAAGTCTCTTACCAGCTGATGGCCGCAGGTCTGGCACTACGGGGAGGTGAAGATACAGCAGGGCCATCACGGAGGTAGTCCTCAGTCGCTTGGAACCTTTCCACAAGGCTGATGAGGTGGTGGCATCTCTGGCGGCAGCCATGCCCGACCCAGTGCTGCAAGTCGGAGGAAGAGCCTTGATTTAGCGATTCACAACAACCTTCCAGGATCTGAGCAGGAGTAGAGGTGTCTGGCTCCAGCCATTTTTCTTGCCAGGGAATGAGTCATACATTTGGGGACCTGGCTGGCTTGTGCAGACTGTAGCCTCCAGTGTGTGGACCCTCCTGGCACGGACAGCAGCTGTGACTCCCAAACGAGCAAGATCTCCGCTTTCAGATGGTATAGTCCCTGACCTCTGTGCACGGAGGTCATAATAGGCCTTTTGAGGTTCGCCAGTCAGATACAGAGCAATGACCTCTGCCCACTCGCAGCGAGTAGCCTCTCTCGCTTAGCCACCCGCTCAAAGCAGTTAG